>NW_019947035.1:13278-25484 GCF_002910315.2 Salvelinus sp. IW2-2015 | reverse complement strand
CCTGTGATACCGGGTGCTGTAGATGTCCTTGAGGGCAAGAAGTAAGCTGAGATCTGGTGTTTGCAGGGTGTTGTATACAGTATAATCCCAGTGTAAGTTTTTTAACACACAGAAATGAAGTGCTCTGAAACACTCAACCTAAATAATGGTGTTTTTAAGAGAATGTTGTGAAAACACTTTTTGGGGTTTCAGTTTATGCAAAAGGCAGCATCAAATCACAAAAACTGGGTTAGAAATGAGAATGGTTTATAGCCTAAATATTTATTGATAATATAAGGGTCTACTGAGAATATTTTTAAAAGAATTCCACCTTTATTTTTTTTCAAAGCTTTGTTTAGACATATTGGAAACAGGAGGGCCAGTAAGATGGTATATTTCATTGGAATTGTACCCTCTCAACCACATAGCCACTCTACAATAAATTATTCTGTGATGAATTGAAATTTCCAAAAACCAAAAACAACAACATATACTTAATAAAAATATATGCAGTCATACAGAGCCTGTGGTCAAACGGACAGCAGTAACGCACCTGGCTTAGACATTTCACCCCTCTTCCCACTGAAGATCGGGGTTAAATTCCGTGCTCCAGCCATTCAATCTGTTTCTCCCACCTATCTGTATCCTCTCTGTCATTTCATAACTGGCAAAAAATATATTTAAAAAAATGTATGCAAGTCATTTAAATGATTTGTTAATTTTATTTTACTTTCAGGAATATAACCAAAGAGAGAGAAAATGTTATGATTTAACTTATTAAAGTCTTTGGTTTTAAACACATTGCAGTTCCTATCTTGGCACACATCATCCAAAGTGTTACGCTACTATGCACAGCCTTAACAGAGCCACCAGTCATAAGCTTTAAGAGATGTCCTACCCTAAATGACAAACTAGTCCACAGCTACCTTCCTTGTGACTCTCAAAAAACTTGGCTAGACCACAAACCCAGGGGCTTTTTAAAATGCAACCAGTGCAACCATTGCAGAAACATTGCACATTAAAAGTATTTTGTTGACACAGCTTCTAAAACGGAGTATCAAGTAGCATTTCATTAACTATAACAGCACTCATGTCATTTACCGATTGGAATGTCCACAGTGCAAGGTATTCTACATTTGACGGACATAGAAACGCCTTCGAGACCGCTTAGCGGAACACAAGTACACCTTATAGGGATGAAGACTACCCCATGACAAGGCACTACAAGTATTTACACCATGGCGACCCTGCCTCCATACGAGCTATGGGTATGGATCATGTTCCAGCCTCAATTAGAAAAGGGGACCACCCTAAACAGCTAAACCGAAGGGAAAGTTTTGGGATTTACATACTACAGGTCACTAAATTAAGTATCCTGGTTTAAATGAAGATATGGATTTCTCAACTTTCCTGTAGAGTTGTGAGAGGTCCCTTTGCTGTCATCTAGTGGACATATTGCTTTATTGCCCACAGCTATGTTTAGACAGCTGTGGTCTAGTGTACTATAAAATAGATCTCTCCTATTCTTACCACTTTTCCCAGTCATATTCAAGGTAAGAACTTTGTTTTTTCTTGGGGTTCTGATGCTTCTAGCCTTGATTTGAATATTGATAACATATCTACAGTATTTTACTTTTTAATGTGTATAGTATTGCTTACAAGGTGTTGTCKAATGAATTCTGTAACCACTCCCTCTTCAAATCAGGATTGATTGGAAAATGCTGTTCTAAAGAGGAAATTGTATTATCGTATCTTTGTACTCCCTGACGAAGGCCACGCAGCCAAAGTTTGTAATCTTTGTTTCCATTGAACATGCCATTCAAATAAAAGCATTTTAATAAATTATATGAAGAGTGCCTTGCAATGGTGTAATGGACCATGATGAAACCATCAGGCAGATTAATGTTCAATGAGGACTGCACCCATTCCCACATCCAGAATTGTCAATGTGAAGGATTGTGTAGTACCGGTGGAGAAAGTTGTGTGTGTGTTAATTGTGGGGGCTGGAGATCGTAGGTGTCCAGTGAGCGAAAGGGAGACTGAGGTTGCCAGGGTTAGAGTAGTACAGAAAATGTATTATGTCGAAGCAGTGAAGAGAGTGGTAGAGGATGATGTGTACAGGGTGAGGGATCCTGAGAGGATTCCTGTAAGTAGGCAGAGACCAAGGGAGAGCGATGGGAAGAACATGAGCTTCAGTAAGGTGGGCTTTGTAGCATTTATAGCCATGGTTGTCAATTATACTGCAGAAATGGATAGAAAGTCACAGAAAATAGAGGTTGTGGTGGCAGATGCAGAGTATTTGAGATTGCAAGGATTAATTGCAGACAGCTGCAGGAGGTGTTGAGTGGTAGTGTTATGTCCTAAAAATAGTGAAACATAAAAAAGTCATCCATTATAGATAAAACTATACTAAATTTATTCCTGTCACCAAATAATTAATGAAAACACACTGTTTTGCAATGAAGGTCTATAGTAACCTCAACAGCACTCTGTAGGGTAGCACCATGGTGTAGCCGGAGGACAGCTAGTTTCTGTCCTCTTCTGGGTACAATTACTTCAACACAAAACCCAGGAGGCTCGTGATTCTCACCCCCTTTCATAGACTTACACAGTAATTATGACAACTTCCGGAGGACGTTCTCCAACTTGTTAGAACTCTTGCAGCATAAACTGACATGTTGTCCACCCAAATCAAAGGATCAGAGAATTAATCTAGTACTGAAAGCATGAGATACAGCTAGGTAGTACTGCATTGCATAAAATGGGCTAAGTAGTTGACTCAAAGAGAGAGAAAGACGATAATTGAACAGGGGCCCGCCGGTCTAACTGCTAAATTGTAACTGCTAAACTGCTTGCTAACTGTACACTGTACTGCACGATCGTAATGGGTTTACTAACGCATTAGTTCTAGTAGCTATGTTGACTTGACGCTAGCTAATATGGTGAAAACGATGTAGGCAGTGTGTAGCATTTAGCGGTTATGATATGAAGGTTTGGCTTGCATTCTCTCTCCTCATGAATTAAGTTCAAATGTAACTTTGTATTATTTAGGTAAGGTAACTTCCTTCTTGGGACATTGCATAATTAATTTGGGGGCCCTTGGTGGCAAGTAATATTGCTGGCGGGCCAGATTTGGCCGACGGGTAGCCATTTGGAGAACCCTGTCTATTAAATGGTAGTCAGTTTCTGCTCTGCTTGCTTTTACAACTCGGTGAAAGAGTGCAACACATACACACTGAACTATGATCAACTCTATAATTAATAGACAATGAGACAAGAACACAATGCCCTGAAATAACAGTACTAATCACAATAGGCTTGGCAACCTCTCACTGTCTCAGCGAACAGGAGACAGTAGGCAAGGCTCAGCGACCAGGAGATACTGTAGCCTATGCTTCTAGGGTATTATTTGGTGAATTTCAAGTGTTTCTCTATTTATTGAGTTTAAGTGTGTGACATTTTGTCCTGTCACTTTGCATGACATGCAGCTTTACATTAAAACATTTTAAAACAATAATGACTGTAAACAGTAAATGTTTAACTTATTATTTAAAAAATCCTATAAAATTGCAAACATTGTTTCGATAAATGTTGGGCCTTTCTTCCGATGTCTTTTCCCCAACTATCGCTATGTTAGGTTACCCATCTAGTGGTTGAATGTTTTTATATTTCAGCATACTTTATACCAGTGGTGTAACTTTCACTGGGGACAGGGGTTATGTCCCCCGCACATTCTGAAATTGCATTTTTGTCCCCCCCAGTTTTATAATTGCAATGTGATACAAAAAACAGCTGGCTGGATTTAGCACCGCTGGATTTAGGACCAAGGGCACACCATTATGGCAATGTAATGTTATTGATCTGTCAGTTTCCCAAGCTAATTCCCTACTTTTCACACTGACACAGTAATAAAGAGCTGTAACATTACAGGCTTCACTGTCATGGTGCACAGTAGAGGTCTGCGCACCAGCTGGCTTTCTGTCTGACTCCTAAACCCAACCCCAATATTATTTTAGGTGTATGTGATGCAGCTTACTTGCCAGCCACGGTCCCAGCAATTTTGCGTCCTTTAGGCAATATTGCATTTGCAAAAATATCTTAAGAAATATGTACAATTACCAGAGATTCTCACATTCTCCCTTATTATGTATTACTGGGATATGTCAGCCAACGTCATTCATCAGGAGAGAGAATGCAGGAGGCAGTCAACTAATGAAGCATGCAGTTGACCATTTTGTGGTGCTGAAACGAACAGATGCAACAGCTGAACAGTGCCTGGTGCTGAAAATATAGCTAACTTTCTATGCAAGTGTTGCACAACAATAAATAGAGAAAAACTACCCCATTCGAGTAATTCATTTCAACAATAATCTTAATTTGATTTCGCAAACAACAAGATGGCTTAATTGGAGTCTATTTCTGCCGAGCCTATGCCTATATAAAATATACCTTTAATGGCTGAGGTAGGCTATGAGGCTTAACAGAATCTTTCACAATAGAAAAAATGTTTGGCCTAATAGAAGTGACATTTTCATATTAGGCCTAATTACAATTGCAACTGGCCAAAAATGTAGCATCCTACAAAAAACAATAATTTAAAGAAAAAAAGGTGACATCTGTGTCTGAATGTCTGTATCGGGATAGCCTGCTCCTGTAACGACGGAACACAGATAATACTGTCCGTTTGATACCTAAATATCCCTGGATAAGCACTCACAATAATGTTAGTATTTACTAAATACAGTTATATAGGCGACTAAGTTACTTACTCAATGGGAAAGGTTGAATTTCCCCTCGGACACGATCTTGTGGATGTCGGGTGAGAGAAGCGCAGGCAGACCTAGTAGTATAGTATTTAGTGAGTTGGGGTGGGTTGTCTATGTGTGTTTTTCTATGTTGGTATTTTGTGTTCTGCCTGGTATGATTCTCAATCAGAGGCAGCTGTCAATCGTTGTCCCTGATTGAGAATCATACTTAGGCAGCCGGGGTTTCACGTGTGGTTTGTGGGTGTTTGTTCCTGTGTTAGTGTTTCGCCACACGGGACTGTTACGGTATGTTCGTTTATTGTTTTGTATCGTGTATTGTTTTCGTGTTCATTAAATTAACATGGAAACTTACCACTCTGCAAATTGGTCCTCGCCTCTCCTCGTCCGATGAGGACGACTTAGACTGCCGTTACAGTCCCTCTTCCTGTCGTTTCTTCAGTGTGCTGAAATGCAGCAGCCTTCCAGATGACAAGTCCAAATCGAACAACTCAAGATTCCTAGTAAAAACTGCAGATTAAACCCGTGTAAGTGACATAATATGTCCGCCAAAAAAGCCTTGTGTGTAGCTTGCAGTTATTAACGCTTCAATGTTTCTGCTCCGGCCTCTGTCTGGGGCGGGAAGGCCACTTTGAAAGTTAGATGCTTTTATTTTTAATGACGTCTGAGATTGAATTATTTGCAAACAGGGATATTTTCATTGCAAATAAGACACATTTGCTCGGGATTTGGAAAATATGGAAAAATGAACCTATCTCTGTACAATCTTCCCTGAAACTTCGATTTTTATTATCTTCTGGGGTCCACAAGCGCAAGTATATAATTGTATAAGATCACAGTGAAATTCAAAATGTTCTCCAATCTAATCTCAGGTTAATCGCAAATTAATTTTTAAAAAGTAACCTTTATTTAACTAGGCAAGTCATTTAAGAACAAATTCTTATTTACAATAACGGCTTACCCCGGCCGACACTGGGTCAATTGTTTGCTGCCCTATGGGACTCTCAATCACAGCCGGATGTGATGCAGCCTGTAATCGAACCAGATACTGCAGTGATGCCTTTTGCACTGAGATGCTGTGTCTTAGACCACTGCGCCACTCGGGAGTGACAATACAACAAGTCTGTCTGCGCCACTCGGGAGTGACAATACAACAAGTCTGTTAAGCCCTCGTCTCAAGAGAGATTTATACAATAGTGTATTGAGCTCAGAGCTGATGGCAATAAAGGATAATGATCTATCTTACCTTCTTCATCTCTGGGCCTCCATCTTCACAGGGTGTAGTGATGTTGACAGTGATGGTCTGGTTACTAACAGGTTTGGCAGCTACACAGCTGTAAATTGAGTTGTAATGTTCTCTCTCTACCTCCAGAGGGAGTGAGAGGTTAGGTTGGTGGTGAGATCAAGTCTGTTGAGATCTCACATGCACCTGTAAGGTCCTAACCATTAGGACCTGGAGGGCTCAACTTAAGTTGAGGCTGTCATGTCTTGTCGGTATGTAGGCCTAGGTTGACCTTTTTTTACTTAAATGATGTGCATTTGGTTTATTGATTGCAGCCTAACAGGTGGGAATTATGTTAAAGGAACTATTTGTGCTGAACATACCAGCAGCCTATTTTACCGCTATGCCTAAACCTTAAGTGTAATCCTGTATGTCCTAATAATATAATTAAAATGAAAGGACATTGCATAGTCCTACGATGTGGATGCTTTTTTGATTGGGGTAGTCCCGATAGGGGAATTAATTTCATTACAACATTGATGTTTCCTACTGTTGGTTTGTTGTTTTGAAACTATGTGCTTTATTTGCATCACTGCACGAGATAAATAAAGAGAGGGTAGTAAATAGAGCTTTTTCATGGGAGAAGGAAGCTATTACAGGTTGTGGTCTGCACAATATCTCTAACATGGCCTCAGGGGAATTCGTAAGACTACTATATAAATAAACTCAGCAAAAAAGAAACGTCCCTTTTTCAGGACCCTGTCTTTCAAAGATGATTTGTAAAAATCCAAATAACTTCACAGATCTTCAAATGTAAAGAGGATTTATCCACTGATTTTCCCATTGCACTTGTTCAATGAACCATAACAATTAATGAACATGCACCGTGAGCGGTCATTAAGACACTAACAGCTTACAGACGGTAGGCAATTAAGGTCACAGTTAAGAAAACTTCTAAAAAGAGGCCTTTCTACGACTCTGAAAAACACCAAAGAAAGATGCACAGGGTCCCTGGCTCATCTGCGTGAACGTGCCTTAGCATGCTGCGAAGGAGGCATGAGGACTGCAGATGTGGCCAGGCAGATAAATTGCAATGTCCGTAATGTGAGACGCCTAAGACAAAGCACTACGGGAGAACAGGCCGGACAGCTGACAGTCCTTGGCAGTGGCAGACACGTGTAACAACACCTGCACAGGATCGGTACATCCGAACATAACACCTGCGACAGGTACAGGATGGCAACAACAACTTCCCGAGTTACACCAGGAATGCACAATCCTCATCAGTGCTCAGACTGTCCGCAATAGGCTGAGAGAGGCTGGACTGAGGGCTTGTAGGCCTGTTGTAAGGCAGGTCCTCACCAGACATCACCGGCAACGACGTCGCCTATGGGCACAACCCACCGTCGCTGGACCAGACAGGACTGGCAAAAGCTTTCACTGACGAGTCGCGGTTTTGTCTCACCAGGGATGATGGTCGGATTCGTGTTTATCGTCGAAGGAATGAGCATTACACCGAGTGGGATCGATTTGGAGGTGGACGGGTCTGTCATGGTCTGGGGCGGTGAGTCACAAGCATCATCGGACTGGAGCTTGTTGTCAATGCAGGTAATCTCATGCTGTGCGTACAGGGAAGACATCCTCATCCCTCATGTGAGTGCCTTTTCCTGCAGGCTCTCTGACATTACCCTCTAGCATGACAATTCCACCAGCCACGCTACCGTTCTGTGCGTGATTTCCTGCAGATAGGAATGTCAGTGTTCTGCATGGCCAGTGAAGAGCCCGGATCTCAATCCCAATAGCAGGTCTGGGACCTGTGGAGATCGGAGGGTGAGGGCTAGGGTCATTCCCCCAGAATGTCTGGTACTTGCAGGTGCCTTGGCGGAAGAGTGGGGTAACATCTCACAGCAAGATTTGCAAATTGGTGCGAGTCCATGAAGAGGAGATGCACAATGCAGTACTTAATGCAGCTGGTGGCCATACCAGATACTGACTGTTACTTTTGATTTTGACCCCCCATTGATCAGGGACACATAATATCCCTTTCTTTAGTCACATGTCTGTGGACGTGTTAGTTTATGTCTCAGTTGTTGAATCTTGTTAGGTTCATACATATATTTACAGCAGTTGACAGTTGACAGTGAGAGACGTTTCTTTTTTGCTGATTTATGTTCCCCACCATTTAGTATGATAATACTTTCTGTTAGGTTACTTATGATGGAATAGCGTGTGTACATTATACACACGAATATGAGGACGGTATCATAGCTGTCCTCTGAACGGACATGATGTAACTTATCATACTTTTGGAGGACTGCACAGTGCATTCGGAAAGTTATTCAGAACCCTTGACTTTTTCCAAATGTTGTTATGTTACAGCCTTATTTTAGATAGATTAAAAAACTATCTACAAACAAAATACCCCATAATGACAAGCTAAAATTAGTTTAGACATTTTTGCAAATGTAAAGAAATGAATATCACAAGTATTCAGACCTTTACTCAGTACGTTTGTTGAAGCACCTTGGCAGCGATTAAAGCCCGCGAGTCTTCTTGTTATGATGCTACAAGCTTGGCACACCTGTATTTGGGGTATTTTCCATTTTTTTCTGGCAGATCCTCTTAAGCTCTGTCAAGTTGAATGGAGAGCGTCACTGCACAGCTATTTTCAGATTCTCCAGAGATGTTTGATCTGGTTCAAGTCCGGGCTCTGCTGGGTCACTCAAGGACAGTCAGAGACTTGTACTGAAGACACTCCTGCGTTGTCTTGGCTGTGTGCTCTTTGTCTGATGAAGGTGAATCTTTCCCCATTCTGAGGTCCTGAGCGCTCAGGAGCAGGTTTTCATCAAGGATTCTTTGTACTTTGTTCCGTTATCTTTCCCTCAATCCTGACTAGTTTCTCAGTCTCCTCTGGCTGAAAAACATCCCACATCATGATGCTCCACAAACATGCTTCACGGTATGGATGGTGCCAGGTTTCCTCGCATTCAGGCAAAAGAGTTCGATCTTGTTTCTCAAGTCTGAGAGTCCTTTAGTGCCTTTTACTAGGAGTGGCTTCCGTCTGGCCACTCTGCCATAAAGGCCCTGGATGTAGTAGCTGCTAGATGGTTGCCCTTCTGGAAGTTTTCTCCCATCTCCACAAGAATTCTGGAGCTCGGTCAGCAGTGACACCGCGGTTCTTGGTCACCTCCCTGACCAAGGCCCTTCTCCCCGCAATTGCCCAGTTTTCCACGCCTTAGGAAGAGTCTTGGTGATTCCAAACTAAAGAATGAGGAGAGGGCCCTGTGTTCTTGGGACCTTCAATGTTGCAGAATGTTTGGTACCCTTCCCCTGACCTGTGCCTCAACACAATCCTGTCTGAGCTCTGTGTATTCCTTCGACCTCATGCTTGGTTTTTGTTCTGACATGCACTGTCAACTGTGATACCTTATATAGACAAGGTGTGTTCTTTTCCAAATCATGTCCAATCAATTGAATTTACAAAGGTGGACTCCAATCAATTTGTAGAAATGTCTGAAGATGATCAATGAAAACAGATTGCAGCACCCGAGCTCAATTTTAAGTCTCATAGCAAAAGGTCTGAAAACCTATTTAGATAAAGATTTTAAATGTAAAAAAAAACGTGTTTTCACTTGTTATTATGGGTTATGTTTGTAGATTGAGGGAAAACATGTACATTAACTCATTTTTAAATGAGGCGTAATGTAACAAAATGTGGAAAAGGAGGAAGGGTCTGAATACTTTCGAATGCACTGTATAGTATTATACGGCTTTCTCTGAGACCAGGTTGCTTGTTGTGTTGTAACAACAAGGAGAATGATGGAGAATATATGTTAGCGGTTAGGAAAGAAACAACAAAGGTTGGATAATTTACGTAACAAGTTACGTGAATTGGGATAAGGTTAGAATAATGGTTAGGGAGAAGGTAAGCTCATGCTACAGTTCACCCTGATGCAAACTTGAACACACAACCTTTGGATTGCTAGACGGTCGCGATACACCCTACCCATCCTCCCACCCAACCCTTCCCCTATATTTTTTTTGTCTTAAGTAACTTCTGTCTTTATAATCAATACATTATTGAGGTGAAAGAATTTAAGTAAAATCAACGTCTTTCCATTGTTGTCCATAACTACAGAGTATGCACACCGATTGGTTGTTTTGATTCAGAAAACTCGATGGCACAATGATTATAAACTCCACATTTACAGTGTCTATGTCTGTTAATTGATCATCTCTCGTTAGAATTGAACTGAATTAAAGGGTATTTCTCTCTGAAAGATGACTTCATTGCTCTCCCATTACTTTTCTCAAACTATAACAGGAATTGTATAGCCACTTGTTTGTGTTTCTGAATAAAGGAATTTATAGTTTTAAGGTAATGACTAAAGAATTCCACCCTGAAAGTATAAGACTATATTCCAATAATACATGTGTGGGCAAAGTTAAGGGAGAAAATATGTGGAGAAAACAGAGGCTAGACGTATCGACCCTACAGCATGATAACTCTGAAAAAGCTGACAACAGGTAGGCCCTTCCAAGGCCTCTTTTATCTGGGGAGGAAAAGAACGGCGAGAAACTGCCAAGGCTAGTGGAAAAGTGATAAAACTGTCTTTGTGTGTGTGTCTTTGTGTGTGTGTGTGTCTTTGTGTGTCTTTGTGTGTGTCTGTCTGTCTGTCTGTCTGTCTGTCTGTCTGTCTGTCTAGAGGGGGTTATAAAGACTGCTCACATTTTGGTTGACTTTAGAGCTCTCATGAATAAACTATAATGGACCTTTTGCAGAATCTGAGTCTTTGCCGAATTCTTGTTAACTCTAGCTTTACAACCTAGGGGGAATTGGTCAAAGCAATAGTGATTGTTATCATCATTGGGATTGAAAATTCTCGTGACATTGAAATGGGATTTCAATTAAGTTTGAGGACAATTCCTTCTGTGATGATGTAACTATCTATGGAGGATGTGTCCAACCAATCTATTAGAACGTAATAATGATTTTGTACTGCTTGTTAAAGGTGAGTTAGACTGCTCCACTCTCAACAGAAAATGTTGGTGGTTTCCTGTGATTACGTGGTCAGTGTCTATCTGTCATGTAGAGGCCAGATGGTAGAGTGAAAGATGTGTGGTTGAGGAACAGGTCATGTGCTTTATTAAATAGATTATGGGCAGAGAAGTGAGATGGGTGAAAATGCTGCAGTTAGTTTCCAGACAAGTGTTGCACCATGAGCAAGAAAAGACTGCCGTTTTTGGGGGTCTGAACTGGAAAAAACAGGCTCTACATTTTGTAGCTGACGTATATAATATATACTCTACTTTGTGACAAGTGTGTTGATACTGAGATATCTAAGCTATCTACTCTGTGAAGCCCAGCATTCAGCCCAGTCTGAAACTCAGCAAGTGAAAGAGCCAGTTTTGGAAGTGGGCAGTTAATTTATGAAGGGAAACATTGCACAGGTGTAGCTGGCTAAACAAGCATTATCGACCTTGATCAGAGATTTGAAAAGATGGTGATGTTATGTCAGACCACTTTATCGTAAAGTTTAAAAAAMATATACAATATACATGTTATATAACAAAACACTGGAATCACAACATTGCACAATCTGAACTTTGTGGAAAAATCCATCACATAAATACACAGAATGATAAATGAGGCACTCATGTTTTCTGACCAAATGTGATTAAAAATATAATTGGCATGGCATAATTTACAAGACATGTTTTTATATCAAATATAATTTGGCACAATAATGCATGGACACAGTCCAAATGTAAAAGCATAGAAAGATTTGAATACATTTTGCTGACACATGATTTAAGTAAGACTTACACTATACGGTACACTGGCTCAGAGTACAACATGGTGTAATATGTACGATACAGTATACTGAAATACACTGCTCAAAAAAATAAAGGGAACACTAAAATAACACATCCTAGATCTGAATGAATGAACTATTCTTATTAAATACTTTTTTCTTTTCATAGTTGAATGTGCTGACAACAAAATCACACAAAAATGATCAATGGAAATCATGTAGGTCTGGATTTGGAGTCACACTCAAAATTAAAGTGGAAAACCACACTACAGGCTGATCCAACTTTGATGTAATGTCCTTAAAACAAGTCAAAATGAGGCTCAGTAGTGTGTGTGGCCTCCACGTGTCTGTATGACCTCCCTACCATGCCTGGGCATGTTCCTGATGGTCTCCTGAGGGATCTCCTTCCAGACCTGGACTAAAGCA
>NW_019947035.1:5288-6822 GCF_002910315.2 Salvelinus sp. IW2-2015 | reverse complement strand
TGGTGCAAATAGAATAGTCAAAAGTTTGGAAATTATAGCAATAGCAACAGCATGTGAAATTTATTGTCAATCAGTGTTGCTTCTAAGTGGACAGTTTGATTTCACAGAAGTGTGATTGACTTGGAGTTACATTGTGTTGTGTAAGTGTTCCCTTTATTTTTTTGAGCAGTGTATAAAAACGTTAAACCACTATATGTGGAAAATACATGAGAAGAAAAACACATTGTTTCCTTGAAAGCAATACTTGAATTTTAATAGGATTTGTCATCATTCTTTTAATATTAGAAATGTACAGCTGCCTGGCATTAAAAGTAACAGGACAAAATGTCCCAAATACACTTAAACTCATTAAATAGAGAAACACACTTGTTAACCACCCAACAATTACAGTGGTCCTTCCTAGATCCTAGAAGTAGGCTACATTTGGTATTTGGTCATTTATTAGGGTCCCCGTTAGCTGTTGCAAAAGCAGCAGCTACTCTTCCTGAGGTCCACACAAAACATGACATATTATACAACGGGTGGGTCTAATCCTGAATGCTTATTGGTTAAATGCATATTCCAGCCGGTGTCTATTCCACAAGTTACCACCGGATAAATCTATGACGTTAAATTGCCTATTTACTCTGTTCCAACTGACTGCACAATCCACTATCTCATCAGCCAAGCAATTTATAAACTTGATCTCCACTACAAAAAGCATCTAGACATTATCTCAGATTTCTTTTAGACTAACATTCAGTTTCAATAGCAGAGATTTGTATAAACCTTGTTGTCTGTCTCTCCGACATATGCCAAATTGTTTCAATATTCAGATTTGATCTCCAACTGTCCCATAGTAATGAACGTGTCGGGGTCGGGAGTCGGGACGAGATAGAGAGTTAGGCAGTTTCTCAGCCTCTCAAAATCATGAATCAGCTGGCATCATTTTTATGGATATACACAAAGAAATGTCAATTGAAAAAAGGTAAAACAAAGTTAGTTTGCAGTCTGAGTTTCAGTTGGAAGTAATTGTGTTAGCTGTGTTGTTGGCTAGCTCCTCTGAAACAACAGTGTCCTGACTAGTAAGCACATTTTCTATGCCAGGCGAAATCATACCTCTTTAGCTCATTGTATTGTTATGGATGTAATCATATAACATGTCAGCTTATAAAAAATGTGCAGTCTGTTGCTATTTGTCTGCACTGGTTTTCGGACGTGAGATCTAAGTTAGCCCCGTCTGTTGGCGTAGCTAGAAAGCAAGGGATAGAGCGATTTGCCGAGCGCAGTAGGCAAATTGGAACGTTTATAAACAAACGAGCTGGGGTGCGTCCATTTGGATACAGAAGACAATAAGACTCGAACTGGGTGGGTCTCTGGCAACCGGGATAGCAAAGATCAGAACGATGCAGCCGGCTTGGCGTAGGCAACCCTAGATATTGTTAATTCGGAGACTATATTTTGTGGAAGATGAAATCGTCATGAAAAATTCACTATCAAATAAAACATTTAATGGAAGATATGGTCAATCATAATTTAAATATGTCTGGTAACC
>NW_019947035.1:0-5019 GCF_002910315.2 Salvelinus sp. IW2-2015 | reverse complement strand
TTGACTTTGTTGTCCTTAAGCTATTTCCTACAACTTTGGGAAGTATGCTTGGGGGCCATCTTGTCCATTTTGGGAAGACCCATTTGCGGACCATACTTTAACTTCCTGACTTGATGTCTTGGAGATGTTGCTTCAATATATCCACATAATTTTCCTGCTCATGCATGCCATCTATTTGGTGAAGTGCACCAGTCCCTCCTCCGCAGCAAAGCCACCGCCACAACCATGATTGCTGCCACCCCCCGTGCTTCACGGTTGGCGATGGCTGTTGTCGGCTGCAAGCATCCCCCTTTTCCTCCAACATAACAATTGGTCCCAAAATAAATAAAAATGATAACAAAACATTATGGCCCAAACAGTTCTATTTTTGGTTTCATCAGATCATGAGGGCATTTCTCAAAAAGTATGATCTTTGTCCCCATGTGCAGTTGCAAACCATTTTTCAGGCTTTTTATGGCGGTTTTGGAGCAGGGCTTCTTTCCTTCCGTGAGGCAGCCTTTCATGTTTATTGTCGATATAGGACTTTCATATTTACTTGGATATAGATTACTTTTTGTACCGGTTTCGGTCTAGCATCTTTCACAACGGTACTTTGCTGTTTGTTCCTGGGATTTGATTTGCACTTTTCTGCACCAAAAGTACCCATGGTGTTTATACTTTGCGTACTATTGTTTTGTAGAGATGAATGAAGGATGAACCAGACTTTGTGGAGGTCTACATTTTCTGAAGGTCTTGGCTGATTTTTCTTTTGATTTTCCTGTTGGATGTCAAGCAAAAGAGCACTCGTTTTGGAAGGTAGGCTTTGAAATACATCCACAAGGCTACCCCACCTCCAATTGACTCAAAATGTTTGTCAATTAGCCTATCAGAACTGCTAAAGCCATGACATAATTTTCTGGAATGTTTTTCCAAGCTGTGTAAATGGCACAGTCAACTTAGTGTATGTAAACTTCTGATCCACTGGAATTGTGATACAGTGAATATAAGGTGAAATAACTTGCACCAAAGTAGATATCCTTACCGACTTGCCAAAAACTATATTTTTGTTTAACAAGAAATTTGTGGAGTGTTGAAAAAACGAGTTTTAATGGACTCCACCTAATGTATGTAAACTTCCGACTTCAACTGTAAATGCCTCATGAGCTTAGTCCCCGTCAGAAAAACCCATCAGCTTGTTTTACTCCAGTGTTTGTAAACAAAGAAATTGTAAACAAACACTATATAGTCTAAACATGTTACAACGTATAATTGTTATTTAATGGTTGATCAGTCCTTGGATGCACAGCTCTTCTATGAATTTGATGTGTTACATTTCTCCAGCGCCCATCACTCAGCTTTTTACCGAACCAATAAGTGACCCACTTTAGTATTGTTTTCTTACTGCTGATTTCTACTGCTGGACACACACACACACACACACACAACACACACACACACACACACACACACACACACACAACACACCACACACACACACACACACACACTTACAGTACCAGTCAGCTGAAATATACGTGTCGTTTCTTCCTCCATCTCCATCTACATTCTCCACAGTATAAACCCCCAGAATCATCTATTTGTAGGCTCTGACAAAGTGAAAAAAGAAAAAAGGACAAACAATAAAAAGACTCCAGTAACATTGCTTCCAGTGAAGGCGGTTTTTAAATTCTCTTCACAGTTGTATTACTTTGTTTACCAGGGTACACCTTGTTGCAATGTTGCCAAGGTGGTCCATAAAGTAAAGTGCCAGACTTCAACACCTTTTCTGGAAATGAGAGAGGACTTTCCCACGATGCCTCTTCACCTGCGCAGTCTCAGGTTTGGGCTTGAATGCTGTGCGCCACAGAGTACTGTGGAGAGAAAGAGAGACAGTTAATAATCAACGCATGGATTTAAATTAGTGCAGAAGGAAGTTCACATTCATGGAAGTAAATGTATTCGCTTCACAATGTCTTTGCGTCTTTTGTAGTGCAGATATGTGGTTACTGTTTTGCAAAAATATGTGCTAGCATTTTGCATTTTGTTGGAAGGGCAATGAATTAATAGTGTTGTTGCTTGAGTCGCTTGGGTTTGGTTGATTTAGACAGAAGGTACCATTCTCCGCCTGGGCATGCGTTGACGACAGGGGCGGCACGAGGAGAGAATCAGTCTCTTTCCTCATTGACTCTCCTGCGTTCCCGGTACTAGGCCTTCCAGCTGTTAGCTCGTCATCACCCCACCATTTCATTGGCAACAAAGGGCTTCTCACGGGGTTGCGTCGCCGAGAGTGCTAGGAGGTCTGTTTAGGTTTTCCGTTGGTAGCTACTATGGTGGAAATTCCAGACAGGTCTCCACACTTGAGCATTCCCCCCAATATGCCGATTTGCGCTCTCGCCTTCTCTAAAAAGAAGGGACTCAATTACCAACCCCATCGACGGGGGATTGGCTGATAAATCTCCTGGTAGACGTCGCACTTCCCAGGAGTCCACGTTGTATCCCCTGTCAGCAGGTGAAACCATATGGAACACAGGTGGAAACCATTAGTCACCGAATCCCTGCGTCAGGGGCACATTCGGTCCTCCACTTCAACCGCCTCCTCAAGTTTTTTTTGTAAGAAGAAGGAGGGAGGTCTGCGTCGTGTAATGGACTACCGAGGCCCTAAATCAGATCACTGTGAGTACAGTGTATCCCGCTAACCTCTTATCTCCACTGCGATTGAGTCAATGCACGGGGCGGCTTCTTCACCAAATTAGATCTCAGGAGCGCTACAACCTGGTGCGATCCGGAGGGAGACGAGTGCGAGACGACGTTCGTACCAACTCAGGGATATGAGAACCTCGTCTATTAACTACGGTTTATGAATGCTCCATCAGTCTTCCAAAGCGTTTGTAGATTAGATTTTCAGGTGTCTGCACGGCAGGTTAGTGGTGTATATGCATGACATTCTGATATACTCCCGCTTACACGCGCCGAAGATGTGTCCCTGGTGCGGCAGGATGCTTGCGTCGACTGTTGGAAGCATACCTTACGTCTAAGGCCTGAGAAATGCCTGTATCTTCCAACAGCTCCGTTCTCCTTCCTAGGGTCGCCAATCTTTCCACCTCGGAGTGTGAGATGGAGAGTTTGACCGCATTTTCAAGGCCGTGCTATTTGGCCGACTTCCAACCACGGTAAGGAGGTGTAGCGATTTCTAGGTGTTTCCAATTACTACGAGCGTTTATCTCGGGTTTTGGTCAGTAGCGCATCCATTACGTCATGATGAAGGGACCGGTTACGTTTCAGGCGGTCGGCTGAGGCGGACAGGGGCTTTTGTTACCTGAGGGGCCTGTTTCTACTGTTACCTCGGGCTCCCGTGCCTGCGTCCCATTCCGGATCCTCTTTTTGGCGTTCATAGTCGGAGGTGAGCGTCCCGAGGCTGGATTGGAACCGTGCTCTCTTAGCGCTCGCGGTACGCCACCGAAGCTCCGCCCCTGTGCCTTTCTTCTTGAGGAAGCTCCAGCCCGCGGATGAACTATGATGTGGGGATTACCGTGGAGCTGTTTGGCTGTCGTCAATGCTCTGAAAGCGTGGAGACATTGGCTTTGAGGGCCTAAACCCACCCTTTTCTCAACTGGACTGATCACCCGCAATCTAGAGTACATACCGGGCTCAGCGAGGGGATACTTGAACCCCTCGCCAGGCCAGGTCAGTGGGCCATGTTTTTCAACGCGCGTCGTATTGTTTGCATCCCTTTTCGTACAGATCAGTTGCACCAGAAACGTGAATGAGGCGCAGACGCACATATGTTGCCCGACTTGACCCTATGACACAGAGGAGCGTCCCATAGCGATCCCACCCCCATACTCCCGGCTCCTCCGGTTGGCACCCTGGTGCAGTGGGCGCGAGAAAGTGTGGAGAGCCTGGACCGCGGACATTGAGCAGACGTTACGTGCAGAGCCCAGCTCCTCTCCACCGGTCCCGCCTAGGACATATTCTGTTACCGTTCCGTCTGCTGGTCCTCACCGCATACCAGCAAACAATGACCGGACCTGCCATTCAATTAGGCCCACAACCTCATCTTGCCTATGGTCACCGATGCATTGTCGGACAGTTCTGCACTGTCTGAGTTGGAAGTACTGGTGGCCCACTTTGGCTAAGGACATGATGGTTTATGTATGGATTCACAACGAGTGTAGCTTTAATTTGGTATCTTACATGTGTGATTTAATGAAAGTTTGATTTTTATATAATTTTATTTGAATATGGCGCGCTGTATTTTCCCTGGCTATTGGCCAGTGGCACGATTGCGTCCCACCTGTCCCAGAGAAGTTAAAATGGTGTAAAATACTTGTATGCCTGAGGAATTTTAATTATGAGATTTCTGTTGTTTTGAATCTGGCGCTCTGCACTTTCACTGGCTGTTTTCATATCAATCCCGTTAACGGGATCTCAGCCGTAAGAAGTTAACCTAACTGCAGTGTCCAATTTACAGTAGCTATCACGGCAAACTTTTATCACGGCAACTCCTAGCAAACTTGATGCCACATTTTGTGTAGTGATGTAATTCTTCACTGGATCAGTCTGAAACTTTGCACACACACTGCTGGCATGTTGAAGACAACATCTAAATTACACATAGAGTCATATCTCAATGTATGACCTTGCATGGTTTTTTGATTGTATTATCTTTTACCAGATCTAATGTGCTACATTCTCCTACATTACTTTCACATTTCCACAAACGTCAAAGTGTTTATTTGGTAACAAGAAATGGTAACAAGAATATGCATATCCTTGCTTCAGGTCCTGAGCTATAGGCAGTTAGATTTGGGTATTCCATTGCAGGAGAAAATCAATCCTTAGCAACATGCCTATGCATTTTGCATTTAGGCTGTATAAATATACATTTCCAATAATAATTACTTCGAATTAAACAATAATACAAAAAAAAATGCTTTATTAATCTCTACCGTGCCTTTGAATTAACTTTAAGAAACACGAGTTTGGCCAGTCTTTGGTTTGAGTATCACGTGGTGAGCTATGCATGCAGTTTGTTAATTT
>NW_019947034.1:2736-25489 GCF_002910315.2 Salvelinus sp. IW2-2015 | reverse complement strand
ACGAGATGATTTTGGTTTCCAACTGATCAGATACTCTTTTTCTCCAATCTGTCATGATTTATTATCTTAACGAGGCTGAGGTCAGATCTAGGTCTTTTCTCACTCACTAACATGTCAGATTATATTTTTTCAACTGTCAGATATATATTTTTTCCAACTGGCAGATATTCTTTTTTTCAACTAATCAAGGGATATTCTTTTCCAACTGATCTAGATATATCTTTTCGGCTATTTCTGTCGGTATCTTATAGCTATTTTCCAACTGTCAGATATTTTTTCGGAGACTGTCAGATATAATTTTCAACTGTCAGATATAGTATTTTCCACTGTCAGATATTTCTTTTTCCCAATGTCATATTTTTTTTTCCCAATGTCGATATATATTTTCAACTGGCAGATATTTTTTTGCCAATGTCAGATATTTTTTTCAACTGTCAGATATTTTTTCCAATGTCAGATTATATTTTCCAAACTGTCAGATATTTTTTTTCCAAATGTCAGATATTTTTTCCAAATGTCAGATATATCTTTTCAACTGTCAGATTACATATTTCAACTGGCAGATATTTTTTTTACAACTGTAGATATTTTTTCCAAACTGTCAGATATATTTTCCAACTGTCAGATATTTTTTCCAACTGTCAGGATATTTTTTCAACTGCAGATATATATTTTTCCAACTTTCAGATATATTCTTTTCACTGTCCAGATATATATTTTCAACTGGCAATATTTGTTTTTCAACTGTCAGATATTTTTTCCAACTGTATATATATTTTTCCAACTGGTCAGATATATCTTTCTCAATGGTCCAGATATATTTTTCCAACTGTCGAGATATTTTTTCAATTCGAATCTGTCCACTGATTATTGGTTCTCAACTGTAGATATATTTTTCCAACTGTCAGAGTATAATCTTTTACAACTGTCAGATATATTTTTCCCACTGGTCAGTATATATTTTCCAACTGTCAGATATATATTTTCACTGTCAGATAGTTATTTTCCAACTAGATGTTTCAGATAATATTGCTTTTCTAACGTATTTCAAACTGGTCAGATATATTTTCTAACTGCTAGATATTGTCTTTTCAAGGCTGTCAGATATTTTTTTCCAACTGTCAGATAATTTATTTTCCAACTGTAGATTGATTGTTCAACTGTCGAATATATCTTTCGTATAATCTTTCTTCGAATTTCAACTGCAGATAATTTTTTCAATGTAGTATTTTTCACTGTCAGATATATTATTTCCCTTGATCAGATATAGTATTTTGCCGAACTGTCATGATTATTTCTTTTCACGTCAATATCATGTCAGATATATATTTTCTCAATGAAATACTTGCTCGACTTCGAGATATTCTTTTTCCCGACTGTCAGAGTATATCTTTTCAATATCAATATCTCAGTGTCAGATATTATCTTTCCATCAGATTATATCTTCAACGTCAAATATTCTTTCCAACTGCAGATATATTTTTTTTCCAACTGTAGATATTTTTTTTCACTGTAATCTTATCTTGATATTTTTTCCAGATGTCAGTATATATTTTTCAACTGTCAATATATAGGTTTTTTCCCAATGTCGATATATATTTCCAACTGTCCGATATATTTTTTCCAAACTGTCAGATATATTTTTCCAATGTTAGTTATACTTTAGCATTATATATTTTCACTTGCAGAGTATCTTTTTTTCCAACTTCAGATATCTTTTTCCAACGTTCAGCTATCTTTATGTTCCAACTGCAGATATTAGTTTGTCAACTTGTCAATATTTTTTTCTCGAAATCTGTTCAGATATTATATTTCCAAACTGGTCAGATATATTATTTTCCACCTGAGCAATATTTTATTTTCACTATCAGATATAATCTTTCGCTGAATTCAGATATCATGTTTCTAACTGTCGAGATTATTTTCCAACTGTCCAGATTATTTTCCAACTATCAGATATTCGTCTTTCCAAACTGTCAGATTATAATTATTTTCAACTGTCAGATATGATATTTCTTCAGATATTCCAACTGTCAGATATATCTTTTAATTATACTCTTTCAACTGTCAGATAGTATCTTTCCAACTGGAGATTATTTTTTTGTCCAACTGTCAGGATATTCTTTTCCAATGTCAGGATATATTTTTTTCCAATGTCAGATATATTTTCCAACTGTCAGATGATCTATTTCCAACGTGCTATATTTTTTTTCACAACTGTCGATATATCTTTTCAACTGTCAGAGTATATATTTCCATATTCAGATATTTTTTCTTCAACTGTCAGATATATCTTTTCAACTGTCAGATATTCCATACTTGATTATCCAACTGTCAGATATATAATCTTTTTCACTGTCAGATAATCTTTGTCAGACTGTCAGATAGTATCTTTTCCAACTGTCATGATATTTTCACTCTCAATATCGCGGATTTTTATGCACTGAATATTTTTTCTCCACTGATAGATATATATTTTCAACTGGTCAGATATATCTTAACTGTGGTAATCCAACTGCATGATATATTTTTCAACTTCGTAATCATAGCTTTCCGAACTGTCAGATATATTTTTTCCACTGTCAGATATATATTCCGTTAGTATACTTCAACTGTCAATATATATTTTTCCAACTGGTCAGATATATCTTTTCCAACTGTTAGATATATTTCTCCAACTGCTCAGATTAGTTATTTTTTTCCAACGGCTGTTTGTTCTGGAGTCGAGTATAGTATTAACTTCTATTTTTCAACTGCTAGATATTATATTTTCCAACTGTCAATTTTTTTCAACTATCAGATTAATTTTTAATTCGAACTTTTCAGATGTGATATTTATTTCGTTCAACTTCGGATATTATTTTCCCAACTGTCATTATCAACTGCAGATATATCTTTTCCAACTGTCAGATATATCTTTTCAACTGTCCAGATATATTTTTCAACTGTCAGATATATATTATTCACTGTCAGATTGATATTTTCCAACTGTCAGATATATGCTTTTCCAACTGCGTTAAGTATAGGGTCACTGCAGTATATTTCCCACACTGGCAGATAATTTTGTCCAGACTGATCAGATATTGTTTTTTCGAACTGTCAGTTCTTTTACTGTTGATTTTTTCCATGTAGATATTTTTTCCATTTAGTTTTTCGCTAACATGTCAGATATATATTTTCCAACGTGGCGAGTATTTCTATTTCCAACTGCGATATATATTTTTCAACTGTCAGTATATTTCACTGGCGAGTTTATTATTCTGTCCAACTGTCAGATATATCATTGTTCCAGTCATCTATTTCCAGATGTCTAATATGCTTTTCCTTCACTGTCAGATATATCGGATTTCCAACTGTCAGATTATATTTCCGCTGTCAGTTTCCTTTCAACTGTCAGATATTTTTTTCCAACTGTCAATATGTATTTTTTCCAATGCAGATATTTTTTCCAACTGTCCTAGATATATATGGTTCCACTTCAAACTTGTCGATTTCATACTTCCAAGGTAGTATATTTTCCAACTGTCAGATATAGATTTTTCCAACTGTCAGAATATATATTTTTCAAACTGTCAGATATATCTTTCAACTGTTTAGATATATCTTTTCCAACGTCAGCATATGATATTTTCTAACTGGCAAGATATTTTTTTCACTACAGATATTTTTTCCACTGTCAGACTATTTATTTTCCAACTGTCAGATATATATTTTTCAACTGTCAGATATTTCTTTTCGAACTGTCAGATATACTATTTTCAAACTGTCAGATATATATTTTTCAACTGTCAGATTAATATTTTCACCAACATGTCAGAATATATCTTTTCCAACTGTCGATATATATTTTTCAACTGGCAGATTATTTCTTTTCCAAATGTCAGATATTTTTTCCCACTATCAGATATATTTTTCCAACCTGTCAGGATATATTATTTTTCCAACTGGTCAGATATATCATTTTTCCAACTGTTATGATATTCTTTTCCAACTGATCAATATATTTTTCCAACTGTCAGATTTTTTTTTCAACTGTCAGATATCTTTTTCGCAATGTAGATATTATTTTTTTTCCAAAGATGTCAGATATATTATTGTTTCCATACTGGCAGATATGATATTCTTTCCAACTTCATATATATTTTTCCAACTTGTCAATATATCTTTTCCACTGTCAGATATATTTTTTTTCAAAACTGTCAGATATATATTTTCCAACTTTCAGATATATCTTTTCCACTGTCAATTATCTTTTTCCATGTCAATATATCTGTTTTCCAACTGTCAGATATATAGTTTCCAACTTTCAGATATATTCTTTTCCAACTGTCAGATATATATTTCCCAAACTGCAGATATACTATTTTCAACTGGGCAGATATTTTTTTTTTTTCCAACTATCAGATATTTTTTCGAACTGTAGGATATTTCTTTTTCTAACGTGTCGGATATATATTCTTCCAACTGTCAGATATATCTTTTTCCAACTGTCAGATATATCTTTTCACTTAGATATATTTTTCCAGCTGTCAGATATATATTTTCCAACTGTCAGATAATATATTTTCCAACTGTCAGATATAATCATTTTCCACTGTTAGATATATCTTTTCCAATGTTCAGGATATATATTTTCCAACTGGCAGATATTTTTGTTTCGCAACTGTCAATATTTATCTTTCGCAACTGTCAGATATATATTTCGAACTGTCAGATATATATTTTCAACTGTCAGATTATTTCTTTTCGAATGTCAGATTTATAATATTTTAAACTGATCAGATATAATGCTTTTCCAACTGTCCAGATATATATTTTTCGAACTTTTCAGCTATATCTTTTCCAAACTGTCAGATATATTCGTTTTCCAACTGTCAGATATATCTTATCCAACTGTCAGATAATATAATTTTCCAACTTTCTAGATATATCTTTTCCAACTGTCAGATATATATTTTCCAACGTCAGATATATTATTTTCACTTTCAATATATCTTTTCCACTGTTCAGATATATATTTTCAAACTGGCAGGAATATATTTTCCAACTGGCAGATATTTTTTTTCGCAACTATCAGTATATTTTCGAACTGTCCAGATATTCTTTTCTAACTGTCGATATTTTTTTTTCCAACTGTCAGATATTTTTTCCCAAATGTCAGATATTTTTCCCAAATGTCAGAATAATATATTTTCCAACTGGCAGATATATATTTTCCAACTGGCAGATTACATTTTTTTTTCCAACTGTCAAGATATTTTTCAACTGTCAGATTATATCTTTCAACTGTCAGATATATATTTCCATTGTCAGATATATATTTTCCAACTGTTCAAGATTATATTTTTTCCAACTGTCCAGATCTATTTTTCCAACTGTCAGTATATATTTTCCAACGTCAGATATATTTTTCCAACTGGTCAGATATTCTTTTTCCAACTGGTCAGATATTTTTTTTCCTCCAAATGTCAGATATATCTTTTCCAACTGTTAGATATATATTTCCAATCTGTCAGATATATCTTTCCAACTGGTCAGATCTATATGTTCCAACGTCAGATATATCTTTTCCACTGTCAGATATTTTTTTTTCCAATGTCCATTCTCTGGTTTTAATGTGCATTCTAGAATGCCTTTCATTAGCTAATCACGAAACGCGCATGTCAACAATGCTGTGTATAATGTGTTATAAATTTGATTAGGATCCCTCATTATGCGAACGCCAATGGAGACAGCTGTCCTACGTGGGGTCAGATGACGTTGGGGTTCATTGAATAACTAAAGCACGATACGTTCACTGACCGTAGTGAACGTTTTTTGGGGCTTTGCTTTGGTGATTCCAATCTGTTGTCCAAAGCTATGAGGCTTGCCTGWAAACTCCTCTAAGCTATTCAATCAATACACCTTGATGTCGTTAAGGCAAAACAACTGAAAGCTGATTAGGGGGTATTTGAAGACTGCATGTGTGGACTGTGTAATCGTAAACACTGTAAATGATTAAATTCGTTACTTTACCACGGCATAAGAGAGCAGAGCTATATCACTCACTACCGTAGACCTACTAAACTACGCCACTGAAAACACACCGTTAAAATGTATGGATTCTATAGCCTAATTATAGCTGCTTTTGTCTCTGCTCTCTTTTATATTGTAAAAAAGGACAGAGTTATAACATGTTAATCACCACTTGTAGACCTGTTGGCCTAACTGTGCCGTAGGGGAGCAACACGGATAGCCTGATTATATACTGTAGCTAGTCATGTTTGGTCTCCGTCCTTTGAACAGTGTAGAAGAAAGCAGAGCTATAACTGTACTTAACTACAACACAGGCAGTGGTTACACATCAAATGGTACCCAATTCAATATATACGACAGTACCAATGGTTACAAGCAGTGCACTACTTTTCACTACACCACTACTGGTCACAAGTCGTGCACTGGATCAGAAAACCAGTCAGTATCTCAAATCAAATCAAATCAAATCAAATCAAATGTATTTATATAGCCCTTCGTACATCAGCTGATATCTCAAAGTGCTGCACAGAAACCCAGCCTAAAACCCCAAACAGCAAGCAATGCAGGTGTAGAAGCACGGTGGCTAGGAAAAACTCCCTAGAAAGGCCAAAACCTAGGAAGAAACCTAGAGAGGAACCAGGCTATAAAGGGTGGCCAGTCCACTTCTGGCTGTGCCGGGTGGAGATTATAACAGAACATGGCCAAGATGTTCAAATGTTCATAAATGACCAGCATGGTCAAATAATAATAATCACAGTAGTTATCYAGGGTGCAGCAAGTCAGCACCTCAGGASTAAATGTCACATCTCCTTCACATAGAGGTAATGAGGCTCTTCATTGTGGCCTGTGTACTGTTGTCCCACTCGTCCACATGACTCCATCCACGCTGTCTACCATCTGCCCGGTACAGTTGATATCGGGATTCATCTGTGAAGAGCACACTTCTCCAGTGGCCATCGAAGGTGAGCATTTGCCCACTAAGGTCGGTTACAATYCCGAACCGCAGTCAGGTCAAGACCCTGGTGAGGACAACAAGCGGGCAGATGAGCTTCCCTGAYACAGTTTGTGCAGAAAGTCTTCCGTTGTGCAAACCCAAAGTTTCATCAGCTGTCTGGGTGGCTGGTCTCAGACAATCCAGGTGAAGAAGCCGGATGTGGAGGTCCTGGACTGGCGTGGTTACACGTGGTCTGGGGTTGTGAGGCAGGTTGGACGTGCTGCCAAATTCTCTGAAACGACGTTGGAGGCGGTTTATGGTAGAGAAATTAACATTAAATTCTCTGTAAACAGCTCTAGTGGACATTCCTGCAGTCAGCATGCCAATTGCACGCTCTCTCAAAAACCTGAGTAAATCTGCGGCGTTGTGTTTTGTGACAAAACTGCACATTTTAGAGTGACCTTTTATTGTCCCCCAGCACAAGGTGCACCTGTGTAATGATTGTGATGTTTAATCAGCTTTTTGATATGCCACACCTGTCAGGTGGATGGATTATCTAGGCAAAAGGTGAAATGCTCAGTAACAGGGATGGAAACAAATGTGAGCACAACATTTGAAAGAAATAAACTTTTTGTGTATATGGAACATTGCTGAGATTTTTATTTCAGCTCTTGAAACATGGGACAACCACTTTATATGTTGCGTTTATATTTTTGTGCAGTAGAGTTTATGTAATGTATAGTTTATTTATGTAAAATATGATGAAACATGATAAAAGTATGTGGACATCTATTCGTCAAACCTCTCATTCCAAAATCATGGGCATTAATATGGAGTTGGTTCCCCCCCTTTGCTGCTATAACAGCCTCCACTCTTCTGGGAAGGCTTTCCANCATGGGCATTAATATGGAGTTGGTTCCCCCCCTTTGCTGCTATAACAGCCTCCACTCTTCTGGGAAGGCTTTCCAATACATGTTGAAACATTAATACGGGGACTTGCTTCCATTAAGCCACAAGAGCATTATTGAGTTCGGCACCTGATGTTAGGCGATTAGGCCTGGCTCGCAGTCGGCATTCCAATTCATCCCAAGGGTGTTTGATGGGGTTGAGGTCAGGGCTCTGTGCCGGCCAGTCAAGTTCTTTCACACCGATCTCGACAAACAATTTCTCTATGGACCTCACTTTGTGCACGGGGGCATTGTCATGCTGAAACAAGAAAGGCCTTTCCCCAAACTTTTGCCAAAAAGCATGAAAAACAGCCCCAGACCATTATTCCTCCTCCACCAAACTTTACAGCTGGAACAATGCATTTTGCATTCTCGGGTAGGTTGTGTTCACTTTGCATTTTCCAAACCCAGATTCGTCGGACTACCAGATGGTGAAGCATGATTCATCACTCCAGAAAACGAATGGCGTTGCGAATGGTGATCCTAGGCTTGTGTGCAGCTGCTTGGCAATGGAAACCATTTGAATTACCATTTCCCGACTAACAGTTCTTGTGCTGACGTTGCTTCCAGAGGCAGTTTGGAACTTGGTAGTGAGTGTTGCAACCGAGAACATATGAGTTTTACCCGCTACGCACTTCAGCACTCGGCAGTCCCGATCTGTGAGCTTGTGTGGCCTACCAATTTGCAGCTGAGCCGTTGTTGCTCCTAGACATTTCCACATCAATAACAGCACTTACCGGGGCAGCTCTATCAGGGCAGTCATTTGACGAACTGACTTGTTGGACAGGTGGCATCCTTTCATGTATGAAAATGTTCTTTTAAAATTCTACTTTCTCTGTATACACCAGTTAAAATAAAGAATAAATAAAGTAATAAATAATAAATAGTATAAATAAAGAATTGCTAGAGTTAATTTATGAACAAACCGATTTAAAACTTCTTATGGCTGGGGGGCAGTATTGAGTAGCTTGGATGAATAAGGTGCCCAGAGTAAACTGCCTGCTACTCATGCCCAGTTGCTAATATATGCATATTATTAGTAGATTTGGATAGAAAACACTCTGAAGTTTCTAAAACTGTTTGAATGATGTCTGTGAGTATAACAGAACTCATATGGCAGGCAAAAACCTGAGAAAAAATCCAACCAGGAAGTGGGAAATCTGAGGTTTGTAGTTTTTCAAGTCATCGCCTATCGAATATACAGTAAGATATTGGTCATATTGCACTTCCTAAGGCTTCCACTCGGCTTCAACAGTCTTTAGAACTTTGTTTGATGCTTCTACTGTCGAGGAGGGGGGAATGAGGGCTCTTTGAGTCATGGGTCTGGCAGAGTGCCATGAGCTGACCAGGCGGCGAGAGGAGTTAAGCTTGACGGTTCCATTGCATTTCGAAGACAAAGGAATTCTCCGTTGGAACATTATTCAAGATTTATGATAAAAACATCCTAAAAGATTGATTCTATACTTCGTTGACATGTTTCTCGAACTGTAATATGACTTTTTCGTCTGAACTTTCGCCTGGACTTGCCCGCGCCTCGTGAGTTTGGATTGTGTCCTGAACGCGCGAACAAAAGGGAGGTATTTGGACATAATGATTTTATGACTTTATAGAACAAAACAAACATTTATTGTGGAACTGGGACTTCTGGGAGGTGCATTCTATGAAATCAAGGTAAGTGAATATTATACATGCTATTCTGACATCTGTTGACTCCACAACATGACGGATATCTCATGGTTGTTTGGGCTCTGAGCGCTGTACTCAGATTATTGCATGGTGTGCTTTTTCCGTAAAGTTTTTTTGAAATCTGAACAGCGGTTTGCATTAAGGAGAGGTTTATCTAAAGTTCCATGTATAATACTTGTATCTTTTATCAATTTTTATCATGAGTATTTCTGTAAATCATGTGGCTCTCTGCAAATCACCAGATGTTTTGGATGCAAAACATTGCTGACCATAACGCGCCAATGTAAACTGAGATTTTTGGATATAATATGACTATCGAAAACATACATGTATTGTGTAACATAAAGTCCTATGAGTGTCATCTGATGAAGATCATCAAAGGTTAGTGATTAATTTTATCTCTATTTCTACTTTTTGTGACTCCTCTCTTCGGCTGGAAAAATGGCTGTGTTTTTCTGTGACTTGGCTCTGACCTAACATAAAGATATGTTGTGCTTTCGTCGTAAAGCCTTTTTGAAATCGGACACTGTGGTGGGATTAACAACAAGTTTATCTTTAAAATGGTGTAAAATACTTGTATGTCTGAGGAATTTTAATTGAGATTTCTGTTGTTTTGAATTTGTGGCCCTGCACTTTCACTGGCTGTTGTCATATCGATCCCGTTGACGGGATCCTAGCCATTAGAAGTTAAAAACTCAAGAGGACAACTAGCAAAAGCTCAAACCAAGTTTATTCACTCACTGGGTCAAACAGCTGCAAAGACGAATCATGATTACACAAACACATATATTTATAACCTCCTGCTAGGAGGAGTCAACTCCTTGCACATCTAGACAGCCAATGCATTTCTTTTGCTAGTCAGGAACTTTATTGGTCTCACTGGTGTAGTCATGGCGGTGGCTCATGCTAGAACCTCCGTGGGTGTGTAATACACGTGTGTATAATAGGAATCTTCCTTCTCTGACTTGACCTCGGCCCGAATTCCTCACTCCACCCTAATCTACGGCTGTCCTATCTTATCAGTGACTGGAACCAGACTGTTGTTCTTTGCCTCCCCTCCATAGGATCCATGAGATTTAACAGTATCTAAACTTCCTTCTTCCCCCCTTTGTCTCACTCAGTAACACCTAGTTCTTATCCACCCCATCATTGACAACAACGTATACATTCTTTATACGTGTAAAGTAATCAATAAGTTATAGTATGGTAACATAAATAAGTAGATTTCAAGCTCGAATCCAACACAGGAAAGACATCCTGGAAGACCCTTTAATGGTGGGAAGCCCCTTCGGATCGTGATGGTGGGGAGCCCCTTCGGATCGTGATGGTGGGGAGCCCCTTCGGATCGTGATGGTGGGAAGCCCCTTCGGATCGTGATGGTGGGAAGCCCCTTCGGATCGTGATGGTGGGGAGCCCCTTCGGATCGTGATGGTGGGGAGCCCCTTCGGATTGTGATGGTGGGAAGCCCCTTCGGATCGTGATGGTGGGAAGCCCCTTCGGATTGTGATGGTAGGAAGCCCTTTCAGATCGTGATGGTGGGGAGACCCTTCGGATTGTGATGGTGGGGAGACCAGTGGGTGTTCCATACCTGTCAGGACTGATGGTCAGAGAGGAGGAGGAGGAGAGAGGAGGCAGGTAGGAGGAGAGAAAAGAAGAGGATGAGAAGAGAGGAGGAGTAGAGCGGATGACAGAGAAAGGGGAGGAGGAGGCACAGAAGAGGAGGAGGAGGAAGGGAGGGACACTCGTGTTCTCCAAGCACTGTTTCAATTGCATAATGTCGCTGGAATTCAATTGTCTCCAATCGTCTCCGGCCCCTCTGTGATCCATGATTTTTATTAGTGCGGCAGTCACTGAGGTATGACTGGGTTCCATTTCAGGGGGAATTCATTTTCACCACGTGATGAAGAACGCTGATTCAATGCGTTTCAGGCACCAGGTCACTCAGATCACGTTACTGGACACTACTATACTGGACACCGCTGTACTGGACACCACTGTACTGGACAACCACTGTACTGGACCACTACTGTACTGGAACACTACTGTACTGGACACTACTGTACTGGACAACTTACTGTACTGCGACAACACTGTACTGGACACTACTGTACTGGACACCACTACACTGGACACTACTGTACTGGACACCACTACACTGGACACCACTGTACTGAACACTACTGTACTGGACACTACTGTACTGGACACTGCTGTACTGGACCACTGCTGTACTGGACACCGCTGTACTGGACACTGCTGTACTGGACACTACTGTACTGGACACCCACTGTACTGGACACCACTGTACTGGACACTACTGTACTGGACACTCTGTACTGGACACTACTGTACTGGACACCACTGTACTGGACACCACTGTACTGGACACCACTGTACTGGACACCGCTGTACTGGACACCACTGTACTGGACACCACTGTACTGGACACCGCTGTACTGGACACCACTGTACTGGACACACTGTACTGGACACCACTGTACTGGACACCGCTGTACTGGACACCACTGTACTGGACACCACTGACTGGACACCTGTACTGGACACCACTGCTACTGGATACTGTACTGGACACACTGTACTGGACACTACTGTACTGGACACCACTGTACTGGACACCACTGTACTGGACACCACTGACTGGACACCACTACACTGGACACCACTACACTGGACACCACTGTACTGGGACTCCTGGCCCGTAGTCATGAACCCTCTCATAGTAGGAGTGCTGATCTAGAACCAGTTTGGCCTTTTAGATTGTAACAACTAAGATTACAGGGACCGTGGTACCTCTCCATTTCTATTGGCTGGATATTTAATAGTTACAGGACCTGTCTGGGTTACAGTCTGGATTTTAATAATTACAGACCTGTTCGGGTTTACAGTCTGGATATTTCATAGTTACAGGACCTGTCTCTGGGTTTACAGTCTGGATATTTAATAGTTACAGGACTGTCTCGGGGTTTACAGTCTGGATATTTAATAGTTACAGGTCCTGTCTCGGGGTTTACAGTCTGGATATTTAATAGTTACAGGTCCTGTCCGGGTTTACAGTCTGGATATTTAATAGTTACAGGACCTGTCTAGGGGTTTACAGTCTGGATATTTAATAGTTACAGGTCCTGTCTCGGGGTTTACAGTCTGGATATTTAATAGTTACAGGTCCTGTCTCGGGGTTTACAGTCTGGATATTTAATAGTTACAGGTCCTGTCTCGGGGTTTACAGTCTGGATATTTAATAGTTACAGGACCTGTCTAGGGGTTTACAGTCTGGATATTAATAGTTACAGGATCTGTCTCGGGGTTTAAAGTCTGGATATTAATAGTTACAGGACCTGTCTAGGGATTTACAGTCTGGATATTTAATAGTTACAGGATCTGTCTCGGGTTTAAAGTCTGGATATTTAATAGTTACAGGACCTGTCTAGGGTTTACAGTCTGGATATTTAATAGTTACAGGACCTGTTTCGGGGTTTACAGTCTGGATATTTCATAGTTACAGGTCCTGTCTCGGGGTTTACAGTCTGGATATTTAATAGTTACAGGACCTGTCTAGGGGTTTACAGTCTGGATATTTAAAAGTTACAGGATCTGTCTCGGGTTTAAAGTCTGGATATTTAATAGTTACAGGACCTGTCTAGGGATTTACAGTCTGGATATTTAATATTACAGGATCTGTCTCGGGTTTAAAGTCTGGATATTTAATAGTTACAGGACCTGTCTAGGGGTTTACAGTCTGGATATTTAATAGTTACAGGACCTGTTTCGGGGTTTACAGTCTGGATATTTCATAGTTACAGGTCCTGTCTCGGGGTTTACAGTCTGGATATTTAATAGTTACAGGACCTGTCTAGGGGTTTACAGTCTGGATATTTAAAAGTTACAGGATCTGTCTCGGGGTTTAAAGTCTGGATATTTATAGTTACAGGACCTGTCTCTGGGTTTAAAGTCTGGATATTTAATAGTACAGGACCTGTCTCAGGGTTTACAGTCTGGATATTTAATAGTTAAAGAGACCTGTCTCTGGGTTTACAGTCTGGATATTTAATAGTTACAGGACCTGTCTCCGGGTTTACAGTCTGGATATTTAATAGTCACAGACCTGTTCGGGGTTTACAGTCTGGATATTTAATAGTTACAGGACCTGTCTCGGGGTTTACAGTCTGGATATTTAATAGTTACAGGACCTGTATCGGGGTTTACAGTCTGGATATTTAATAGTTACAGGACCTGTTTCGGGGTTTACAGTCTGGTATGTTCCGACTTCAGAGTGCTGCAAGGAGGAAAACGAGCCAAAGGGAGGTTGTCTTGGTTTGGCATCTACTAAATGTTGTTTGGGGATTTGTAACATTGAATTACACTGGATTTCAATGGCACATTGAGTTGTTCATTTACAGAAGTTGGGTCCTGTGTTACTGATAAATGATGAGTCTGTCTGTCAATGTAACGCGTGGGTGCAGGAATCAGGTGCAGAGAGCAGAAGGTTAGGACAAACGTATTTAATACTGGTACTGACACGGTCACGCCAACACACTAGGCGCATAAAAACCCAGATCGGCCCAAACCAGGACCCATGACAGTACGGCGTAAATACCACAAAATACAATCCACCACAACCTAACAGAAGGAACAATCCACCACAACCTAACAGAAGGAACAATCCACCACAACCTAACAGAAGGAACAATCCACCACAACCTAACAGAAGGAACAAGCCACCACAACCTAACAGAAGGAACAATCCACCACAACAGCAAGCGGACATTGCCAGCTTAAATAGCCCTAATCACCACCAAACAAGGAACAGGTGAAAACAATAAGACTCAACCAACCGAACAGGGAAAAAGGGATCTAGTAGACCGGTGACGACGACCGCCGAGCACCGCCCGAACAGGAAGAGGAACCGCCTTCGGTGGGATTTGTGACATTCAGACTGCTGGGGAAGACTAGAACATTTATCAAAGTAGAGCTTCTGAGAATTACATCCAGCGCCATTTCGATTCGCAACCATCATTATCCTAAATGTAATTTAAAGAAGTACGTTGCAAAAACATAATCGATCAACATTGCCAAAGTTAGCATTTCTACCGAAATAATAATAAATGACCATCGTCATCTGTCTTCCACCTCGGACCACCTGAAAATCAACTAGCAACACTGGCTGTGTTTTGAATATTAACCATCAAACAGAGAGAACATTTCTCCCCCAGACTCACCGGGCATTAATCAAAGGTGCTGTATTACGCTTTAGTCATTGTTATGCAGCAAGTCCTAGCCGTTAGCATCTGTTAGCTGCTGTTAGCGCTGAAGTGTCTGATAAGGATGTGTGTCCCTCCCGGGCCTCCGTATGTCTGTCTACACAGTAAGCCCCAATAACAAAAGAATAGTCAACATCACAAAAGACCGGTCTACTCAGAGTTCTGGTAAATGAGTTTAGGATGTGTTCAAAATGGCTCCCCATTCCCTATATACATATTACCCATTTCTTTTAGTCAAAAGTAGTTCACTAACTAGTGAATTAGGTGCAATTTCAGACGCACCCTACCTGTGTAGTGAACCTACACCACCACCCTCCACTCATCACTACGTCTACCTGGGCCATTGCTTTTTTCTTCTCAGAATCAATTAMATTTTTTTATATTTTTAATGACAGTGTGATGATGCATGTGGGGCTAATAAGACATGAATGGGATATGAAAGGTCTCTGAGAGCTAGACAAATGACTACCATTATTTCACCAATCAGAGAGGCGGGGCCCTCCTATATGTTCTAATTTGAATGGTAATAACATTCTGAATTGCTTTTGTCCTACCAGGACACTGCCTCCATTGACACGCAGCCTGGCAAGGTAACCTTGAGTCCACTACACCCAGACTTTTTAGGGTGCAGCCTAAATTACAGCCCATTAACCTATGCAGTGCACTACTTTTTACCAGAGSCGTATGGGCCCTGATCAAAGGTACTGCTGAACTACAAAGAATAGGGTGCCGTTTGGGAATTAAAGGAGCCTAAAATAAATCACCATCCAGGGATATATGCCTGTAATTACATGACTAGACAGAAAGAAGACAACACTGCTGAGTTTCGTTCTACGTTACCGTAACGTAACGGGAGGAGTAGGGCTCTACTGGTCTCAGACGTTACTGTAACGTAACNGTCTCTTCAGAGATAAATGTTCCCTGCTCAACTCAACGCTGTCTCTTCAGATGATAAATGTTCCCTGCTCAACTCAACGCGGTCTCTTCAGATGATAAATGTTGGGCTGATCAGAGATAAAGGGCAACCGAGGGTTATGGCTCAAATGACTACTTGTCCAGGTACTTAGACAGATCTGCAGGTGTGTTAGGAACAGGGTTGAAGGAATAAGGGGGATAAGGATAGGATAAGGATCAGGGTGATACTGAATATTCATGTCAGAACAACTGGGCCTGCGCTGGGCGTTGGGCCTGAGACCCAGAGGTTGTTGGTTTGAATACCTGAGTCAGCAAGGTGAAAAATCTGTTAAATGTGTCCTTGATCAAGGCACTTAACCCTAATTTACTCCAGTGACGCCGTACTACTATGGCTGACCCTGTAAAACAACACATTACACTGCACCTATCATACTACTATGACTGACCCTGTAAAACAACACCTATCATACTACTATGGTTGACCCTGTAAAACAACACCTATCATACTACTATGGCTGACCCTGTAAAACAACACCTATCATACTACTATGACTGACCCTGTAAAACAACACCTATCATACTACTATGACCGACCCTGTAAAACAACACCTATCATACTACTATGACTGACCCTGTAAAACAACACATTGCACTGCACCTATGTGACAATAAAACATATATTTTATGTTTACATATCATATATATATATATGTTATAATCCCTAACTCATAAGATCAACTCCAATGAAGTATTAACATCAATCAATATGCTGATGTACTCGTTCTAAGCCAGTAATATTCCCAACTCTTCTTGAGAGGCATTATCAGTATTTCCCTCTCGAGAAAAACTTGAAGAAATTGATTTCATAATCCCAGGTCTCTTACATTTTTCATGTCTCACAACCTGTACTTTGTTATCTAAGGTTCCAGTATCTGTTGGTTGTCTGAAGAGATTGTTCCGGTATCTGTTGGTTGTCTGAAGAGATTGTTCCGGTATCTGTTGGTTGTCTTTAGAGATTGTTCCGGTATCTATTGGTTGTCTTTAGAGATTGTTCCGGTATCTGTTGGTTGTGTGAAGAGATTGTTCCGGTATCTGTTGGTTGTCTTTAGAGATTGTTCCGGTATCTATTGGTTGTCTTTAGAGATTGTTCTGGTATCTGTTGGTTGTCTTTAGAGATTGTTCCGGTATCTGTTGGTTGTGTGAAGAGATTGTTCCGGTATCTGTTGGTTGTCTTTAGAGATTGTTCCAGTATCTGTTGGTTGTCTTTAGAGATTGTTCTGGTATCTGTTGGTTGTCTTAAGATAACTTCCCAGTATCTGTTAAGTTGAGTGCCTCTGGTCCAGTCTGAAGGCCAGGTATCCAGACAGGGGGATGATGGACGATAGACGGAGAGGTCTAGTGGACAGAGCAGGACCCTGAACAGCCGGCTGGAGAGGGCAGCGAACCCTCACACCTGAGCAGCAACAGCCGTTGCAGGGGCGGATAGATAGATGAGGTTGTGGATGGATGGGGCAGTGGAAGAGGTGGAAGAGGGGGGCGTGTGGAGGGGGCAGACCCTCACACCTGAGCAGCAACAGCAGTGGAGGGGTGGGACCTTCAGCATGGACGGGGAGACCACATGGCGTCTGCATCATTACACCACCTGAGCCCAGACCTCCTGCTCCACGGCGCTCCATTTGATTGATGGGCTCCACTGGCCAACGCTGCCCGTCTGAGGTAGCCCCTCCCAAGCCCACTCCCCAGACCCATCCACCGTCTCAGTTCTGTATGTCTTGTCTAAAAGTCGGGCGGTTGCTCAGTCTTAATCCTACTCTGTGATTTAACAGACACATTAAGGGCAGGATTCAATACGGTCGACACAATAAATGACTATTCCACCACGGAATAGTCCTGCCACCCGGCTCTACAGGAAGTGGCACCCTGCTCTACAGGAAGTGGCACCCTGCTCTACAGGAAGTGGAGATAATGAATAGAACACCGAACACACATCTCGAACGGCTCTCTTTCTCTCTATAAGTGCACTACTTTTGGGCCAATAGGGTGTCATTTGTGATGCACACCAAATCTCGGGAGTTTAAACCCTCCTCCCTCTCTACCTCCCTCACCTCCTTCCCTACCTACCTCCCTACCTCCCAGAGAGAGAGAGAGAGAGAGAGAGAGAGAGAGAGAGCAGAGGCGAGAGAGAGAGAGAGAGAGAGAGAGAGAGAGAGAGAGAGAGAGAGAGAGAGAGAGAGAGAGAGAGAGAGAGAGAGAGAGAGAGAGAGAGAGAGAGAGAGAGAGAGAGAGAAAGAGAGAGAGAGAGAAAACACAGAGAGAGAGAAAGAGAGAGGAGAAACACAGAGAGAGAGAAAGAACCAGTGAAGAACAAACACCATTGTAAATACAACCCATATTTATGCTTATTTATTTTAACTTGTGTGCTTTAACCATTTGTACATTGTTACAACACTGTATATATATAATATAAACATTTGTAATGTCTTTATTGTTTTGAACTTCTGTATGTGTAATGTTTACTGTTAATTTGTATTGTTTATTTCACTTTTGTATAATATCTACCTCACTTGCTTTGGCAATGTTAACACATGTTTCCCATGCCAATAAAGCCCTTGAATTGAATTGAATTGAATTGAAAGAGAGAGAAACACAGAGAGAGAGAGAGAGAGAGACGTACTTTTAGTCCTTTAACAACCTCACCAACGTCCCTGACAAACTTCCTCCTTAAATCCTTTGACATGAGCATAAACATGTGGCAGAGAATTTATGTCTGGTTTGAAACGGAGTGGATAATGTGTGTTAATTGTAAAACAGCAGCTAGTCAGAAGTCAGGATTTTTAAAAATGGTTTTCATCTTGTTTAATGCGTTGGCGATGGTGGGATGGTGTGAAAGTGTGAAGTTGATGATAATGTAGTTTGGCAGGCACCACCTGTATCCCCCCCCCCCCCTCTCCCCTGAAAAACACCAGTTGTGTCCCAAATGGCACCCTACTTCCTATCTATAGAGCACTTCTTTTGACCATGAACCTCTGAACTAAAGTAGAGCACTATGTAAGGAATAGGGTGTCGTTGTTTGGGACGCATGTACGGTGGGTTGATGTGAATAGCAAGAGCCAGTGGAGCCGTAAAAAAATCACATTTGAAACTAGCACGTGTTGTATATTACTTCTTATGATGCAGGCAGCAGCGGCGAGGGCTTCTCAGCCTGCTCTCTCATTGATCGGATACTGCTGACTACGCGATCTGGACAACCCAATAGGATGAATCTTAAATGACACCCTATAATGCCCAGGGCCCTCGCTCAGAAACTAATGCACTAAATAGGGATTAGGTTGCCATTTTGGGACTCGTTATGTACCTGAATACTGCTTGGCAAGGGAAGAAGAAGACCAAATAGACAAACATTTCAACGTTTGCATTTGGAATATATCTGGTACAGGGGTTAAACGATGTTCATAAATATTGATTAATATTGATACACTTCTGCACACACACACACAGTTAGCTGGCTAACTCATAGATCCTACTTTGTAGTATACCCCTTTTGACCTGAACTGGAATTGACGTGTGAATGCTACTGATTTAGCATTAACTATGATATTCCGATTCACTCATCGTTTGGACGTGAATGGGAGGATATGGGAAAAATGCTAACGGCATCGTCCCAAACCACTCATCCAATCAGAGGTTAGAGAGGCAATGAACCCGGATCAAACACCATCCAATCAGAGGTTAGAGAGGCAATGAACAACCGGATCAAACCACTCATCCAATCAGAGGTTAGAGAGGCAATGAACCGGATCAAACCATTCATCCAATCAGAGGTTAGAGAGCAATGAACCCGGATCAAACCATTCATCCAATCAGAGGTTAGAGAGGCAATGAACCCGGATCAAACCACTCATCCAATCAGAGGTTAGAAGGCAATGAACCCGGATCAAACACTCATCCAATCAGAGGTTAGAGAGCAATGAACCCGGAATCAAACCACTCATCCAATCAGAGGTTAGAGAGCAAAACCCGGATCAAACCACTCATCCAATCAGAGGTTAGAGAGGCAATGAACCCGGATCAAAACCATTCATCCAATCAGAGGTTAGAGAGGCAATGAACCCGGATCAAACCATTCATCCAATCAGAGTTGAGAGGCAATGAACCCGGATTCAACCATTCATCCAATCAGAAGTTAGAGAGGCAATGAACCGGATCAAAACATTCATCCAATCAGAGGTTAGAGAGGCAATGAACCCGGATCAAACCATTCATCCAATCAGGAGGTTAGAGAGGCAATGAACCCGGATCAAACCATTCATCCAATCAGAGGTTAGAGAGGCAATGAACCCGGATCAAACCATTCATCCAATCAGAGGTTAGAGAGGCAATGAACCGGATCAACCACTCATCCAATCAGAGTTAGAGAGAATGAACCCGATCAAACCATTCATCCAATCAGAGGTTAGAGAGGCAATGAACCCGGATCAAACCACTCATCCAATCAGAGGTTAGAGAGCAATGAACCCGGATCAAACCATTCATCCAATCAGAGGTTAGAGAAGGCAATGAACCCGGATCAAACCACTCATCCAATCAGAGGTTAGAGAGCAATGAACCGGATCAAACCATTCATCCAATCAGAGGTTTAGAGAGGCAATGAACCCGGATCAAACCATTCATCCAATCAGAGGTTAGAGAGGCAATGAACCGGATCAAACCACTCATCCAATCAGAGTTAGAGAGGCAATGAACCGGATCAAACCATTCATCCAATCAGAGGTTAGAGAGGCAATGAACCCGGATCAAAAACATTCATCCAATCAGAGGTTAGAGAGGCAATGAACCGGATCAAACCATTTCATCCAATCAGATGTTAGAGAGGCAATGAACCCGGATCAAACCACTCATCCAATCAGAGGTTAGAGAGGCAATGAACCGGATCAAACCACTCATCCAATCAGAGGTTAGAAGGCAATGAACCCGGATCAAACATTCATCCAATCAGAGGTTAGAGAGGCAATGAACCCGGATCAAACCATTCATCCAATCAGAGGTTAGAGAGGCAATGAACCCGGATCAAACCATTCATCCAATCAGAGGTTTAGAGGTCACTAACGGTCAAACGTTCATCCAATCAGAGGTAGAGAGGCAATGAACCGGATCAAACCAGTCATCCAAATCAGAGGTTAGAGAGGCAAATGAACCGGAATCAAAACCATTCATCCATCAGAGGTTAGAAGGCAATGACGGATCAAACCATTCATCCAATCAGAGGTTAGAGAGCAATGAACCCGGATCAAACCATCATCCAATCAGAGGTTAGAGAGCAATGAACCCGATCAACCATTTCATTCCAATCAGAGGTTAGGAGGCAATGAACCCGGATGCAAACCCATTCATCAATCAATTTAGAGATGAACGGTAACCTATAAGATGGATAAGAGTACCCGGATCAAACCATTCATCCATAGAAGGTTAAGAGAGCCAAGAACACAGGAATCAAACCTTCAATCCAATCATAGATGATTAGAGGGCAATTGAACACCGGATCAACCTTCATCCAATCAGAGGTTAGAGAGGCACTGAACCGGATCAAACCAGTTCTCCAATCAGAGGTTAGAGAGGACAATGATACCGGATCAAAAACCATTCATCCAATCAGAGGTTAGAGAGGCAATGAGACCGGATCAAACCATTCATCCAATCAGAGGCTTAGAAAGCAATGAACCGGATCAAACATTCATCCAACAGAGTTTAGAGAGGCAAACTGAAACCGGATCAAACCGTTCATCCAATCAGAGTTTAGAGAGCAATTGAACCGGATCAACCAATATCATCCATACAGAGGTTAGAGAGGCAATGAACCGGATGCAAACCATTTCATCCAATCAGAGTTAGGAAAAGGCAATGAACCGAGAATCCAAACCATCATCCAATCAGAGGTTAGAGGAGGGCAATGAACCGGATCAAACCAATTATCCAATCGAGAGGTTAGAAAGAGCAATTGCAACCGGATCAAACCCATTCATTCCAATCAGAGGTAAGAGAGGACAATGAAACCGATTAAACCTTCATCAATTCAGAGGTTAGAGAGGCAAAAAATTGAACCGGATTAAACCTTGACAAGTTAGGTTTTGAAGCTAGTTTTTCTATGTTACAGAGTACACATATAGACTACATTACAGTCCAACTAGGGCAAGGACGATATATCTTATTTTTAGGTATACCGGTCCACTTGTTTAATCTTTCAAATAAGCTAACAGTCCACTAGCTAATGTTATGGTTTCATTACTAACAGGTCACTGCTTGGTTTTTCATTACTAAACAGGTTAATGCTTGGTTCGGTTTCATTACTAACAGGTTACTGCTTGTTTGGTTTTCATACTAACAGGTTACTGATCTCGTGTTGGTTCATTACTAACAGGTTAACTGATTGGTTTGTTTCATTACTACAGGTTACTTGATTGTGATTTGGTTTCATACTAACAGGTTATGATTGGTTTCTTACTAAAAGGTTTACTGATTGGTTTAGGTTCATTACTAACAGGTTACTGATTGGTTTCATTAACTAACAGGTTACTGATTGGTTTGGTTTCATTACTAACAGATTACTGATTGGTTTGTTTCATTACTAAACAGGTTACTGAATGTTTGATTTCATTACTACAGGTTACGATGGTTTGGTTTTCATTACAACAGGTTACTGATTGGGTTTGTTCTCATTACTAACAGGTTACTGATTGGTTTGGTTTCATTACTAAACATGGTTTACTGTGTTGGTTTCACACTAACTTTACTGCTTTGTTTCATACTCATGACTTGTTGGGTTTCATTACTAAACAGATTACTGTTGGTTTCATTACTAACGAGTTGGTCTTACTAACCGATGATTGGTTTGGTTTCATTACTAACTGGTTACTGCTTGGTGTGGGTGGTCGGGATTACGTAACGAGTACTGATTGTTTGTTTCTAGCTAACAGGTTACT
>NW_019947034.1:0-1318 GCF_002910315.2 Salvelinus sp. IW2-2015 | reverse complement strand
AGGCAATGAACCGGATCAAACCATTCATCCAATCAGAGGTAAGAGAGGCAATGAACCGGATTAAACCATTCATCCAATCAGAGGTTAGAGAGGCAATGAACCGGATTAAACCTGACAAGTTAGTTTTGAAGCTGTTTTTCTATGTTCAGGTCCACATAAGGACTCTCTACAGTCCAACTAGGGCAAGGCGATATATCCTATTTTAAGGTATACCGGTTTCCACTTGTTTAATCCACTTTCAATGCTAACAGGTCACTGCTTGGTTTGGTTTCATTACTAACAGGTCACTGCTTGGTTTGGTTTCATTACTAACAGGTTACTGCTTGGTTTGGTTTCATTACTAACAGGTTACTGCTTGGTTTGGTTTCATTACTAACAGGTTACTGATTTGTTTGGTTTCATTACTAACAGGTTACTGATTGGTTTGGTTTCATTACTAACAGGTTACTGATTGGTTTGGTTTCATTACTAACAGGTTACTGACTGTCTCTTATACACATCTAGATGTGTATAAGAGACAGCTATAGAGCACTTCTTTTGACCATGAACCTCTGAACTAAAGTAGAGCACTATGTAAGGAATAGGGTGTCGTTGTTTGGGACGCATGTACGGTGGGTTGATGTGAATAGCAAGGAGCCAGTGGAGCCGTAAAAAAATCACATTTGAAACTAGCACGTGTGTGTATATACTTCTTATGATGCAGGCAGCAGCGGCGAGGGCTTCTCAGCCTGCTCTCTCATTGATCGATACTGCTGACTACGCGATCTGGACAACCCAATAGGATGAATCTTAAATGACACCCTATAATGCCCAGGGCCCCTCGCTCAGAACTAATGCACTAAATAGGGATTAGGTTGCCATTTTGGGACTCGGTTATGTACCTGAATACTGCTTGGCAAGGGAAGAAGAAGACCAAATAGACAAACATTTCAACGTTTGCATTTGGAATATATCTGGTACAGGGTTTAAACGATGTTCATAAATATTGATTAATATTGATACACTTCTGCACACACACACACAGTTAGCTGGCTAACTCATAGATCCTACTTTGTAGTATACCCCTTTTGACCTGAACTGGAATTGACGTGTGAATGCTACTGATATTAGCATTAACTATGATATTCCGATTCACTCATCGTTGGACGTGAATGGGAGGATATGGGATTTTTATTTTTTTTACTTTTTATTATTATGTTTTTTTTTTTTTATTTTTTTTTTTCCTTTTATTTTTCGTTTTTTTTATGTAGTTTTTTATTTCTTCTTGATTTTTTTTTTTTTTTGATTTCGAATTTTTATTTATTTTTTTTGTCGATTT
>NW_019947033.1:31463-36230 GCF_002910315.2 Salvelinus sp. IW2-2015 | reverse complement strand
ACTCTTTATTTGTCTTTAGAAGTGATCAGTATAATACAGTTGTCTACTGTTGGGTACTTTGACCCTCAGGGTCACCCTATAAAAAAATAACCAAATCTCTAACACACAACAGAGATCTAAGTTAAGGTTGAGGCAAATGTTGGTGCATATTTTTTTGTCATAAAGTAAATTTACGAAAATCGCTATTTAGCAAGTTAGCTGACTAGCTAACATTAGCCAGCTAGCTTGCTATTGTTATGACATGAGAATGAATTTGTAATTCGTGTTGTTCATGTTTTAGGGACTCCTGTGAAAACCAGCAAACCAGGCTGTCGTCTTGTGAAACAGTGGACATAAAGAATATAGCTAGCTAAWGCATTTACTGTAAATTGAAAGTACAATTGTGTTAGCTTGCCTTGCTTATMTTTGCCAGGCAATACAGCTGAAGTAACATAGCTAGCTAACTATTTATTTGCTTATTGTGTAGTGGAGGATGAAAATAATGGTATGCCTATGGATGTGTAGCTAGCTACAGTATGTAGCCAATCTGTGTATGGACCCTAAAACTTTTGTTATGAATATTAGTTCAGAACCTATCTGTGAACCTCAGCTATCATAGTTGTTGTATCGACTTCACGTCTGAATGGCATTAATGAAGCCTATGGATAGAGTAGAATATAATAACTTTATTGTGCCAAGRATGCAAGTCCTATATACATGTACTGTAGTTAATTCCACGCAAAAGATCCCCACATTGTAGCTTGTACATTGAATATATTCACTGATCATGTACTCTTCCTTGGCAAATAAAGGTGCGGCTCAGGTATGAATCTCTGTGAGACATTCTTTTTCAGTCATATCCAATACCAGGTGTATCAAACTCCATTCTTTGAATGATGCTGTGTCYGCGTGTACKTATTACAATTATACACTTCAACAGTGTTTACCACTCCTGCTCCTGGAASATCAATGATTACACATTGTAACTATGCAATAGACTAGAAACAAGATTTAAGTAAAGGCTGATTTGTAATTCATATATACATAAATACASCTATGCCTATCTAACTCCCTTCATCTGCATTAATCTGAGGACACAGGATAGGTGTAGTATTCCAATAAGATACTTAATTGGCAAATAAAGTATCTCATTTCAACCAGCGGAGAATGTGAAACGCTTCATTGAAAGTTAGAGAGATCCAGGGCACACGTGGACTTCGAGGCCGCACTAAGCCTGTGCATGGTACCGGAACTGGAGGTACAGGGCTGGAGGGCACGCACCTCAGGGCGAGTGCGGGGTGAAGGAACAGTTGCGTACAGGGCTTCTGGAAGACGCACAGGAGCTTGGTGCGTGGTGCCGGAACTGGAGGCACTGGGGCTTGTGAGACACGCCCCATAGGGAGAGTCGTGGAGCAGGACACAGGGCTCTGGAGATGCACTGGACGCCTTGGTGCGCTGTGTGGCTGTGGTAACTGGCTGGGGCGGGAAGGATGCGCTGGATATAGGCGGACAGTGAAGGAGCAAGCGCTCTTCGAGCACCGAGCCTTCCAACCTTACAGGTTTGACTGGTCCCCGTAGCCCTGCCAGTGGGCGAGGTGGATAGTCCGCACTGGGCTATGCAGGCGAACCCGGGAACCACCTGTAAGGCGGTGGCATGTAGCCGGCCCGAGGAGACGTATGGAGGCCAATATGTTGGGCCGGTTCATGGACCACGGCTCTCAATTGCCAAACTAGGCCCTACAGTGCGGCAAGGTGGAATAGCCGCACTGGCAAGCACGCGTACTGGGCGCACCGGCGCTCCACCGCATAACACTGGTGTCTACCAGTACGACCGCCCTGGGAGTTGGTCAGGTATCCAACCGGCTTCGCCACACTCCCTTTAGGCCCCCCCAAGAAATTTTTGGTGAGCCTCTCGGGCTTCGTGCTAGTCGCGCGTACACCTCATACTCCGTTCCTTCTCTCGGTTTGCCTCTGCTCTCTGTTGCTATCCAGCTGTTCCCATGGGAGGCGATCCTTTCCAGCCAGGATCTCCCCCCATGTGTACACCCTTGCCGTTTAAGACAATTCTTCCCATGTCCATTCCTCTGTCTGTCTCTGCTGGCTGTGCTGCCCGTTGCACGCCGCTTGGTCCAGGTTTTGGGTGGGTGTTTCTGTAAGGTTTTCTTCCAGGGGTGAAGGAGAAGGACCAAAGTGCACGCGCGGCTAGTGTTAAACAATGTTTTTAATTAAGGAACAAGTGAAACACTACAACAACAATACAAAATAACAAATGTCGCCAAAAACCGAGACAGAAACTCATCCTGGTGCGACAATCACAGAGAAAGGAAACAAAACCCAAAATCCCAACACAAAAACAAGCCCTCTATAATGATTCTCACCTCAAGGGAACGAATCGATTACATTGCCTCTGATTGAGAACGGCATATTAGGCTGGACATAGAAACAGACAAATAGACACACAACATAGATTCCACCAGCGTCACGTCTGACCAACACTAAACAAGGCAAAAACACATAATAACTCTGGTCGGACGTTACGGCATGTATAGAGTACCAGTATACTACACTATGAGATGGGTGATTGTGCACGACTTCCGCCGCAAGCGGCTCCTCTCCTTGTTCGGGAGGCGTTGTTCGGGCAGTCGACGTCACCAGGCTTTCTAGCATCGCCGCTCCATTTTTTCTGTTTCCATTTGTTTTGGTCTTGTCTCCTGCACACGATGGTTTTCATTTCCATCACACCTATGTATTATTCTCTGTTCCCCTCATGTCTTGTGTAAGATTCTTCTTGTGGTTTAGTGTTTTGTACGACTAGGCTTGCATGCGTTTTCACCTCGTAGTATTTCACGAGCGCTGTTTGTTACAACTTGATGGTTGTGATGTTTGTGCCGCGTTTACCATTGCCTTGTTGGTTGTAGGTTTTGGACGCATCTGCATCCGTTCTGTATTTCTTCCTGCGAACATAAAGTGTGCGCCTGTTCACAATCTCTCTGCTCTCGTGCACACTGACTTAGCACCAGTCGCAAACAGCCCGTGACAGAATCTTCAACCTACCATGGAGGTCAGCAGGGGCAGGTACCCAGTCAAAGGAGTCGAGAGCGCGTCAGACACGCGGCAATGCTACATCATCTCGTGCCATGATGGATCGCGGCTGTTGTCCCAGACCATGGACCATGGGAGAGACAGGAAGTCTCTCCAGCGCCTCGATCAGCACAAACCGGGATTACCTCTACCCGTCCCGTATGGATCCAGCTCAGGGCGATGCGTCTCTCCTTCCCAGGGAGTATGATGGGAGCCGCCAGTGCAGGGGTTCTCTCTTTACACCTGGATTATACCTGGCCACGTTCAAGCTCCCTCAGGAAGGGAGAGAGTGGTCGCCTCGTCTCTGCCTCTCGGGTGGAGCTCTGGAGTGGGCAAACGCCAGTGTGGGCAGAGAAGAACGCGGCGTTGACCGCTTCGAGGCGGGGGAACGACTCTTCCATTTTGAGGCAGGTGTGAGTGCACAGGAGTTTTGGCGCTTGACTCCCGACCTTGGTCGCGGGAGCAGGATGGAACGACCGGACCTTCATGACCACTATCGGTGTACCTGCGCGGGCACGTCCACGGAAGTGTGCCTGCAGGGATGCCACATCACTTCTGACGCACTGGTGATCTGTCCAGGGTTGGCTCAACCCTGCTGGTCACCCGTGGACGTCTGAGGGGGCTCTGTCGGTTCCTCTCCAGCACTCCCGCTCCGTGCCCATGTTAGTGGGAAGGGCTGCGCGTAGGGAGGCTGGAGAGGAGCCTATCACGTGCACACTGTGGCGCAGAGGGCCACACTGCCGGGTCGTCCGGGTTGGTTCCTCTGGAGTTCGGGCACAGGCAGGGCAGCTCTGCTGGCGTCACCCTGGTGAGGTCTGCACTCTCTCACCCAGAGTCCTCTGTTGTCCACCTTTGGACCTGTTTGTTTCCCTGAGTTTTCCGCATCATCCCAGCATAAGGCGTTGGTCCGATTCAAGGTCTGGCAGCTGGAAATTTTATCGACAGAGGTTGCTCTTAGTTTAGGGATCCCCATTATTCCTGTGGTTAGCTTTCCGGTTCACGCTCTGGACTAGTCGACTCATTAGGTCAGGCTATCAGGGAAAGCATCATCTCCCTGGCATGGAGACCAGAGGGGGTCACAAGGAGAGAATCAGTCCTCTTTCTATTGACTCTCCTGCGCTTCCCATGGTACTAGGCCTTTCCTGGTTTGCTCGTCATAACCCACTATTTCCTGCAACAGAGGGCTCTCACGGGGTTGTCAACAAGAGGCTCGGGAGGTGTGTAGGGGTTTCCATTTGTGCTACCATGGTGGAAAGTCCAGACCAGGTCTCCCCGTGCGCATTTCCCAGATATGCCGATCTGGCCTCCCAGACCTTCTGTAAAAAAGGTGACTCAATTACCACCCATCGCACGGGGGCATTGTGCGAGAAATCTTCCTGGTAGCAAAGCTCCTTCCGCCAGCGAGTCACATGTATCCTCTGTGCAAGCGGAAAGGTGGTCATGGAAGGACACCTTTCATAGGTCTCCAAATCCCTGCGCAGGGGTACATTCGGTCCTGCCACTTCACACGCTCCTCCCGAGTTCTATTTTTTGTGAAAAGAGGAGGAGGTCTGTGGCTTGTACATTGACTATAGAGGTTCAATCAAATAATGGTGAGGCTACAGTTACCCGCTACCTTTATGCCATGGCGATTAATCATGCACGGGCCCGCACTTCGTCACTAACTGATCTCAGGAGTGCGTAACAACCTGGTGCAGTATCGGGAGG
>NW_019947033.1:24578-31076 GCF_002910315.2 Salvelinus sp. IW2-2015 | reverse complement strand
AATTATCAAGGTGTTATAACATACACTAACACATGCCATATATAAATAATTATAATATGTAATATTCTATTATAAGTACAATTAAAGTTCAATATGTACTTAAAGCACCCGTATGTGTGTGCCATTATAAAGAGGAGAAAGGAGGTGGGGGAGAGTTTGTAGACGACAGAAAAGGAAAGAGGGTAAAACAGAGGGAGCAGGGAAGACAGCGATAAATTAATGAATTACAGTGTTACCCTAATATTCCTCAGTTCATCACAATACATGTGGTCTCTTTTCAACACTGTTCTGCCTGCGGCTATGAACCCTGACCTGTTCCACACGGACCGTGGCTACCTGCCCAGACTGCTGTTTTTCAAACTCTCTAAAAGACCAGCAGGAGCGGGTCAGAGCATACTCTCTTAATAAATGATCCGGTACCATATGAAAAGCCAACTAGACATCTTAGTGAGTACCCCTCAGGTACGATGCACTGTCACTACTAACACCCATTCTTACGATGCCTTAACTACTTGCACAACCGTATTCATTATCTCATTTGGACCAGTGGTTTGCTAGTGTCATTTGAGGCTGTACAATTTGAACATCTATGTCCATTGTTCTGGTTTAATAGATATACTTCTGCACCTGGCACAGCCAGAAGAGTGAGACGAGTGGAAGACGGCGTTTAGTACCACCTCAGGGCATTATGAGTACCTCGTCATGCCGTACGGGTTGATGAATGCTCCATCAGTCTTCCAATCCTTCATAGACGAGATTTTCAGGGACCTTCATGGGCAGGGTGTAGTGGTGTATATCGATGACATTCTGATATACTCTGCTACACGCGCCGAGCATGTGTCCTTGGTGCGCAAGGTACTTGGATGACTGTTGAAGCATGACCTGTACGTCAAGGCTGAGAAATGCCTGTTCTTTCAGCAGGCCGACCTTGGCTCGGGATGTGAGGGTTTATGTTTCCTCCTGCTCGGTGTGCGCCCAATGTAAGGCTCCTAGACACCTGCCTAGAGGTAAGCTACATCCTTACCCGTTCCACAACGGCCATGGTCACACCTGTCGGTGGATTTTCTAAAGGATTTTCCTCCCTCACAGGGAAACACCATGATCCTGGTCGTTGTGGATCATTTCTCTAAGTCCTGTTGTCTCCTCCCTCTGCCCGGTCTCCATACGGCCCTACAAACTGCGGAGGCCCTGTTTACACACGTCTTCCAGCACTACGGGGTGCCTGAGGATATAGTGTCTGATCAAGGTCCCCAGTTCACTTCGAGAGTCTGGAGGGCGTTCATGGAACGTCTCGGGGTCTCGATTAGCCTTACGTCGGGTTTCCACCCAGAGAGTAATGGGCAGGTGGAAAGAGTGAACCAGGATGTGGGCAGGTTTCTGCGGTCCTATTGCCAGGACTGGCCAGGGGAGTGGGCGGCGTTCGTGCCCTGGGCAGAGATGGCCGCCACTCCTCCACTAACCTCTCCCCCTTTCAGTGTGTATTGGGGTACCAGCCGGTTCTGGCATTTGTTCTTAATTGTTCTTAATTGACTTGCCTAGTTAAGTAAATAAAAGACTAGGGTTCGGGTTGGTTAGGGTTTGGCTAGGCTAGGGTTACAGCTAGGACTATGGTTAGGGCTGAGGTTAGAGCTAGAGTTAGGGTAGAGTTGGAGTTAAGGGTTAGGGTTGGTGAACAGTTAGTTTGAACATTGTTGCGTACGCCTCTTGGAGGGAACGCAAGACACCGCTACATTTCAACTCCCTGTGGAGTGAAAAAAGTATTTGATCGTAGGTGCGGGAAAGGACGACAGAGGCAGAGAATACCGTTTAGAGGGAATGTATTATTCCTAACACACGGTAATGTGGGGAAAAACGGGCTGGACGGAACTAAAGCAAAGAAAGTAAACATTAAGGAATCCCCTCTCCTACCTTACCTGCCTTCTAACCTAACCTTTAGCACCACCTGGCGCGCTAACCAAAATACAGGGGGTGGTCCGCCCAGGTCTTACCTAGTGTGCATAGACAGATTAAATGCTACGGGTTATGTATGCCTGCAGGCCTCTTGCCTAAACACTTCCAAAGTGCACCCCCTGGGAACAAATGAAACAGAATAAATTACCAATACTCTAAGTGTGAAATTTCAATAACCACAAACACTAAGTCCTATTGTCATGCACATACATCTGAAGGAGCGGCTACAAAATAATATCAACAAAACCTTTCACTGACCGCCACAACAACCAACACAGGACAGAAAAAAAGCTCCATGGCATTGGCTCGAATCAGCAATGGGGCCGACCAATCAGCTGCTTTAGGAATCCAGGAAGCCATTTCCTGAAATAGACACACATACAAACCCACAACAACACAGAAACTGGGGAACGTAACGACATGTGCAATCCATCTGTAGGGTGAAGCCTTGTGGTCCTCTATGAACCCCACCAAACCCAAACACCTACAGTGGGGAGAACAAGTATTTGATACACTGCCGATTTTGCAGGTTTTCCTACTTACAAAGCATGTAGAGGTCTGTAATTTTTATCATAGGTACACTTCAACTGTGAGAGACGGAATCTAAAACAAAAATCCAGAAAATCACATTGTCACTTTGAACGAACGTGAGCAGAACTACCCACCACCAAAGGAGCAAGCAGCGTGGAAGAGAGGACTGGAACATGGGAGGACATCCTGGACGGCAAGGGATCCTAAGCTGGGGAGAATCGCTGGCTGGAGGGAATCGGCCATCCGCATGGGAAACAGGGTGGAGGCAGCCAGGAGAGCGGAGGGTCAGGGCAGGAACAAGGAAACCGCGGGGCGCTATGTGAGGGAACACGGCTGGCAATGAAAGCCCGAGAGGGCAGCCCCCCCAAAAATTTGGGGTGGGGCGAAGCACGGGGCGTGGTGGCTGAAGTCAGGTTGGAGACCTGAGGCCAACTCCCGTGCTTACTGTGGCGGGCGTCGTAAGCTGGTCAGGCACCGTGTTATTGGCGGGGAGCGGGGCAGGGTTCTCCAGTAGGGCGCGTTTTTTTTCTTAGCGCGCGTGGGGTACATCCCAGCTCCCCGGCATCTGCGCGGGCTAGGGTGAGCATTGCCAGCAGAAAGGATCGTGCAGCCTGCTCTCAGACCTTTCCAGTACGTGCTACGGCCCAGGATAGTCGCTGCGGCCGGCTCTGCGCACTTGTCTGCCAGTGCGTCTGGCAACAGGGCCCAGTGCGTCCTGTGGCCTGCGCCCGGCACGTGCAGGGCCAAAGTCAATCAATCAGCCAGGACGGGTTGTCGGCAGGCTCTTAGGCTCGAGACCTCAGTGGGCGCCTCCAGGCGGGCCCAGTGTATCCGGTGCCTCGGCCAAGGACTCGCTGCATGTTCCCAGCCTGGTGAGTCCTGTGCGCTGTGGCTAAAGGAACTAACCCTCCTGGGCATATCTCGCCCAGCCTCCCCTCCCAGCCTGGTGAGTCATGTGCCTGCTCGGCCGAGAGGGCCAGGCTCCTGTGTGTTCTCTCCAGCTCCGGTGATGATCAATGGCAACGAAGCCTACAGTTTGATGATCCATTGGGCAAGAAGCCTTCCAGTGGTGATCCATGGCACGAAGCCTCCAGTGGTGCTCTGATGGGGGCACGAAGGCCTGCCAGTGATGATCCATGGGCACGAAGCTCGCAGTGATGGATCCATGGCACGAAGCCTCCAGTGGTGATAACATGGAGGAAGCCTCCATTGATGATTCATGGCAAGAACCGGCTCCAGTGATGATTCCATGGCAGCGGAAGCCTCAGTGGTGATGCCATGGCACGAAGCTCCAGGTGATGATCCAGTTGGCAAGAAGCCTCCAAAGTGATGATCCATGGACGAAGCCTCCTCAGTGATGATCTAACCATGGCACGAAGCCTCCAGTGATGATCCATGGGCAAGAAGCCTGCCAGTGATGATCGCATGGCCCCCCCCAAGAAGCCTAGCAGAGGTGAGACATGGGGCACCGAAGCCTCCGACGGGGGGTTCTCCAAGTGCCGGAGCGCTTCAGCGACGGTCTCCAGTCCGGAGGCTGCCAGAGAGCGGCTCCAGGCCGGGAGCCTCGGCAGAGACGGGCGCTGCCAGCTGCCAGAGCGCCTCCAAGAGACTCGGCCTCCAGCCCGGAGCCTCAGAGACAACCTCAGCCGCGGAGCCTCCAGAGAACGGCCTGCAGCGCGGCGGAGCCTCAAGATTCGCTCCTCGGCAGCGCCGGAGATTCAAGCGACGCCCTGTCAGTCGCGGAGCTTCCAGAGAGCGCCCTGCTGTCGCGGAGCTTTCGCAGAGACGGCCCTCCAGTGCGGAGGTCCCAACAAGGGTGCCCGCAGTCCGGCCCCCAGCAACGAGGGTTCCGCCAGTCCGGGGCGCCGCTACGAAGGGTCCCCACTCTAGAGGCGCCAGCCTAAGTGGCCGGCGAGGCTGGAGCCGGGTCTAACGTCGGCCGCACCAGAGCGCGCCAGAGGCGCAGCCGCTGTGAAATGCGCCACCCAGGACCCTCCCCTATAGGTTAGGTTTTGCGCGGCCGGAGTCGTAAGCATTTATCGTCTAACGCGTCGACGTAGCATTTAATCTGTCTATGGCACACTAGTAAGGCCTGGGCGGACCACCCCCTGATTTTGGTTAAGCGACGCGCAGGTGGTGCTAAAGTTAGGTTAGAAGGCAGGTAGGTAGGAGAGGGATTCCTTAATGTTTACTTTCTTGCTTTAGTTCCGTCCAGCCCGTTTTTCCCCACATTACCGTGTGTTAGGAATAATACATTCCCTCTAAACGGTATTCTCTGCCTCTGTCGTCCTTTCCCGCACCTACGATCAAATACTTTTTTCACTCCACAGGGAGTTGAAATGTAGGCGGGTCTTGCGTTCCCTCCAAGAGGCGTACGCAACAATGTTCAAGATAACTGTTTCACCAACCCTAACCCTTAACTCCAACTCTACCCTAACTCTAGCCTAACCTCAGCCGCTAACCATAGTCCTAGCGTGTAACCCTAGCCTAGCCAAACCTAACCAACCCAACCCTAGTCTTTTATTTACTTAACTAGGCAAGTCAATTAAGAACAAATGTTTATAGACAATGACCGGCTACCCTAACATAAAAGGCTCCTACGGGGGCCTGGGGATTAAAAAGATTAAATATAGGACAAAACACTACATCACACAAAGAGAGCAACACTAGCATAAAGAGAGAGCCTTAACGACAACGACAGAAGGCAGCACGACATGACAACACGCATTGTTGCAACACAACAGTGGTAGCAGAACAAAACATGGTAACAAACACATTATTGGTGCACAGACAAGCAACACAAAGGGCAAGAAGGTTTGAGACAACAATAGCAATCACAGCAAAGCAGGTTTGCCACACCTGTCAGTAAGGAGTGTCCCTGGATTGAGTTTTGAATCAAGACTAACCCTAACCTAACTGTGCGGCAGTTTTGAGTGGGGCTTTTTGCATCGAGGCTCATTCATCGGTAGGCTGCAGCGAAGTGAATAGCGAGGCGAGCCGCCAGGGATGTCGTGGGCTTTTGTGGACTTTTAATAAGGAAGAATGTGACTGCAGGAACGGGTGGTTGTATGTGAGAATTGGAGGGCTGGGCAGTAGAATAGTCTGCAAATAGGGGGGGTGAGGCCTAAGAGGGTTTTATAAATAAGCATCAATCAGTGGGTCTTGCGACGGGTATACAGAGATGAGAGTTTACGAGGATTCGATAGAGTGCAGTGATGTGGTCCATATAAGGGAGGCATTGGTGGAGAATGCTGGATGGCTGAATGGTAAAAACATATAGAGTGCTCGAGAGACCCTTTACCTGCGCCGATGCTATAATTATGTCTCTGTATTCTAGCATGAGTAAGGATTGCGTCATGTTGGAATCAGGGTTAGTTTGGGGCAGGCTGGGGTGAAAGTTAGGAGCGATTACGATAAAGGAAAACCAAGTCCTAAGATGTATCTTTAGCCTGCAGGGCTTTATGTGCTGAGAGGACAGTGCACGGCGTCTACCCTAGCCATAGCTCCCAAGGTACTTTTGGGTTAATGAAAAAACGTGATAGCTCAAGGCTCTGCCGTGACTCAGCTGTTGTGACTAGGCAGGTGGCTGAGAAGGCAGAGTTTTCTGACTTTATACACTGCGAGTCGTTTGTAGAGGTAGGTTAGACTTGCTTAGGTATAGGGGGGCGATCATTTTCACTTTTGGCATGAATTTGTGCCAATTAAGACGGGGCCTGCGCGTGACTCTGTCCTATAGATCATGATGAATATCGCATATTATTATTATGATTGGATAGAAAACAGTAATGAAAGTTTCTAAAACTGTTTGAATTGATGAATCTGGTGAGTAAAACAGACTCATATTGGGCAGGCAAACTTCCAAGAAGGAAGTGAAAATTTGAATGGGGTTGCTGTGAAAGGAATCGGCGCTATTCAATTGCCTTATTATTTATGGATCTGTATGCAAGCTTCATAAGCGCCTTCACTAGATGTCAAGCAGGACAGTAGAACGTGGAATGAAAGCATATAGCTTCATGT
>NW_019947033.1:18867-20920 GCF_002910315.2 Salvelinus sp. IW2-2015 | reverse complement strand
TCCTGCCGTGTAGTTCTGGCTGATCCCTCACCTCCTCATGATCATTATGCCCCACGAGGTGAAATCTTGCATGGAGCCCCAGACGCGAGGGTGATTGACCGTCATCTTGAACTTCTTCCATTTTCTAATAATTGCGCCAACAGTTGTTTCCTTCTCACCAAGCTGCTTGCCTAATTGTCCTGTAGCCCATCCCAGCCTTGTGCAGGTCTACAATTGTATCCCTGAATGTCCTTACACAGCTCTCTGGTCTTGGCCATTGTGGAGAGGTTGGAATCTGTTTGATTGTGTGTGGACAGGTGTCTTTTATACAGTAACGAGTTCAAAACAGGTGCAGTTAATACAGGTAATGAGTGGAGAACAGGAGGGCTTCTTAAAGAAAAACTAACAGGTCTGTGAGAGCCGAATTTCTTACTGGTTGGTAGTGATCAAAAATACTTATGTCATGCAATAAAATGCAAATTAATTATTTAAAAATCGAGTAAGTGAGGAGACCAAGGCGCAGCGTGATGTGAATACATTCTTCTTTAATAAAACGAAGAACACTTAAACAAACTAACAAAAACAACAAAACGAACGTGAAGCTATAATAACASAGTGCTGACATGCAACTWCACATAGAYAACTACCCACACAGACAGGTGGGAAAAGGCAACCTAAGTATGGTTCTCAATCAGAGACAACGATAGACAGCTGCCTCTGATTGAGAACCACACCCSRCCAAACACACAGAAATACAAATCATAGAAAAAAGAACATAGAATGCCCACCCAAATCACACCCTGACCAAACCAAAATAGAGACATAAAAAGCTCTCTACGGTCAGGGCGTGACAAATATGTMCTGAGTGATTGCGGACATTGTAGAGGGAAACAGAAGACACATAATTGTTCRTAAGATTCTTATCTTTCGGGGTTGGGGTCATAATATTTTTTAACTTAAACCGTTCAAATGATAGAAACACATTGGTAGGAAGAAAAGAAAAACCGCTCTGTTTATTACAACTGCAACTCGCAGCTACCGTAGGTTACTGATGTAACCCTGGTTCTATGATACAAGAGCAGTTTGTACATTTTATTTCAGATTTTTTCTCATGTCCCCATTTTTAAATCAGGGGACAGACACTACCTGGGGTCGCAACCTTCAGTTTGGGAAACGCTGACCTATATGAACCCAACCGAACCCAAACACCATCTCTATTTTGATTCAACACAAATATGCTACATTTCTGTTTTTACACGGCACATCAAATGTCTGTCAATTCTGCTTTCTGTAAATAGACATTGTGGTCCAATACCAACTACCACGCCCCCAACCAATGAAATCCCTTTTGATCTCACTGTGATCTCAGAGTGAATAAAGAGGTGTTCTCTGATTCACAACCAGACAGAACAGAATAGATTTACACACAGAATGGCGAGAACCTTCCTACCAGCTCTACTGCTCTATGGATTGAGTAAGTACGCTACTGTTAAATCTAACACTGAGACAGAGTAAGATTGACTGCATTCGTCAAGTATAACCAGAATGTTCAGTGCAGCGCTTCCTGATTTCTAACATGTAAATGTGATATCACCGATTACAGTCATTAATGTAGGACTTTGTTCTTTGTGTTTCAGGTTTGGTCTCTGTTTTGGATTCTCAGTCTCAGACTATGGAGGTCCGTACTGGGGATACCATCACCTTGCAGTGCTCCAATGTTACAACGGCTGTGGGACACACAGCCTGGTTCAAGCAAGTCAACGGATCAGAGCCTGTGTGTATCTCGTCTTTGTACGACTTTAATTCAACACCTCATCTCCACAATGGTTTTCAAAGGAGCCATTTTGAAATGTTCAGCAACCACACCACTATCTTTCTGAAAATCACAAAAGTGGAAATAGCTGACTGTGGCCTGTATTTCTGTGGATTGCATCCACAAAGCCACATGTTCTTTGTCAAYKCAACAKWTCTAAAAAYTAAAGGTACGTTTTCAACTATTTATCTGGCTTTTGATACATTTGAAAATGTTCATCAACCTAATCAGGAGTTATCATGAAACAAAGGCAAACCATTG
>NW_019947033.1:10726-15953 GCF_002910315.2 Salvelinus sp. IW2-2015 | reverse complement strand
ATTGCCCCTGGACATATTTTTAGCATTATAATTGTTGACAAAAAACTTCTCTTTATTACTATCGCCCAATGCTACACGGCACAACGGAGGTGAGGGAACACCAAGTCACCGCCTAAACGAGAGTGCACAAAACTTGGTCTACATGACAAAATGTTTTAGGTCTGGCATTTAAAGCGATCACCAAGTGATTTAATAAACTGTAAATCTAATAGGACATTGCTACTGCGACACGATCAGCTCTAGTAGGAGAGATGATGATTCGAACCATGTACCTCCTTCCCTGGTTGCTGATCCTGCGTGTTGCTGACTGCTGTCTCTAGCTGATAGTCATCCTCATCCTGGTCCTCAAGATCAGACGCAGACCAAACAGACACACACAGCGATAGAGCCCCATTCCATGATAGATATGGGACCTTGCGAACTAAAATACCTTTAATTAGATGTGTTTCCCATGACATACTGTACACGATCAGAGGAGTCGGTGTGCTCACTAGAATGGAATTATCCATTAGTTCGTGCTCTCATCTCTCTTCTGATATCAGCCGACCTGCATTCTCAAAAGACAACAACACAATGATCAGGTAAATACTGCCATGATTAAATACGGCGAATTATCACGCGAATTCAGAAACGGAGAAAAATGACAACTATACAATTGACGGCTTTTGCAAAACTCTACAGAACCAAGATCCAGCATGCCATTGAATATCGCCCAGCTCTGACATTTCACCTCCCAAGAAGAGGGAAGATGGAGACGAGAAGGAGAGAAGCGCAGCTGGAACCCCCCATGCTAGTGTGATGCTGCCCCCCACCCAAGAAGATAAAGTGGAGGAGCGATGAAGGAGGAGCAGCAAATAAGTTGTCCATATCTTTGCAGCTACATTCGATTTACTATATGTTTGAAATACAAGATTAATCTTGCTATATTGGTTATGCTGTCTCATTATATGCAAAATTTATTGACATTTATCTCTAAATGTAAATCAATTCGCATCTCTCCAGCTGCTATTGTTTGTAGTGAGTTGCTACTTCAGGGCCCACTGTAGCCCTCTCCAACTCAGGTAGGCCACAACATCTCAGTGGTTCAGCGGTGCCCTGGATTTAGAGAGGAGAGTTTAGAAGCTCAAAACACAACTGTTTAATGGCCGCCCCAGAGTAGTGACCTCTTTTTGGCCTCTCTTAACTTAGATCTCTGTTGCTGCTGTGTTCAGTTGATTTGGTTAATTTTTTTATAGCGGCTGACTCTGAAAGCGACAAAGCTACCCAAACAGCTACACAAACTGTATTTCACTGCATCACTTCTAAAGACAAATAAAGAGTTAAACCAAACATTGCCTTTGTCATGCATGTTATTCGTCAATAGTATTTCCTGTCTTGGCTTCTGCTACTGATCAAATCAAATCAAATATCTATTAGTCACATGCCCGCCGAATAACAACACGTCTTGTAGTAGGACCTTACAATGAAATGCTTACCTTAAACGCACAGCCCCTAAACCAACAATGCCACGTTTTAAAAAAATAGGCGATAAGACATCCAAGAAATAAAGTAACAACTAACAAGCTAACAAGAGCAGCAGTAAACATTACAATAGCGAAGGACTATATACAGGCGGCGCGCGTTACTGGTGCACGAGGTCAATGTTGCCGGTGCCTGCACCGCGTTAGTCTGAGTCTAACTTCTTGGCAACTCCATAGGCGCGTGCTGTTCCGCCCAAATTAGCCCATATTGCTGGTCTCCAAATTAAACTGCCCTCGCCCTGCCTAAATTCTTGATTCGCTACAATATCCCCATATTATTGCTTATTCATTGGATGAAAACACCTTCTAGTTTCTATAGAATCTGGAAATTTTGTCTCTGCAGTTCGGCTACAGAACAGATCTACAGCACTCTTTTCATGACAGCGCGTTCAGCATTTCAAAAATGCTTTACCTCTGATCTGCGAGTCTTTTTTAAGGCCGACAGTGCAATGCTATGAAGCAAACCGACCACTTGCCTACGTCTTCCTCTGGCGTGTCTGTACCGTTCATCACGCGTTTCTCAATGGAATCCGATGGGACAATCACAGGCCATTATAAAACGACCAAAATGTTATCAGCGGACCGTTTCCCCCTTTTCTCGCCTCCGCGCGCCCTGCAAGCCTGAAAGGACATCGGACTTGCCCGCTTCCAAATCTTTCTACCACCAGCAATATTTCTCCCCTCATGTTTTTCAGTCGCTCTATAGTTGCTTACAAAACATGCATAATGCTAGTTAATTTGAACCGTTTTATAGCAAGCTTTACTACTTCCGCTTAGCCTGCGATTCTGAGAATTATTCGTGTCAGTCACTTGTCTTACCTTTGGAAACGTCTTCGGGGAGGTGTCGGTCGCTTGCTGGTGGACCATTCGAAGGAAAGCGACAGAGCGACATCTATCGACCAAAAGACGTTTTCATAACAGAGAAAAGGATACATTGCCCCCGAAGAATTCTATGGAAGAACAGCCTCCAAAGTAAGCCCAATAAGCAATATAATATGATTAAATCGCCTCTTTCTGTCGCAAATATTTTCAACACGCCACTATTTCGCCCCATTTGTTTTGGCTTATAGCTTCACTTGTGCGCAACCCTGTATTGAAAATAAGGATTAATTTTAAAAATGTAAATCACGGTGCATTAAAACTACATTTGTCTTTCCGATTCCTAGTCAACCCTGTATTTTTAGTTCACCAGTATATGATTAGCTTTCAATTAAACTAGTCACTCTGAGTACATGACGCTCCAGACATTATTGAGCGGCCTTGATTTACCTAGCCTCATTTTTATTGTGTAACCCACCGGTTTTGTATGGCTAAATATGCACCTCGAAAACAAACTGCTATATGTATGTTGTAAAATGATGTTACAGGCAGTGTCATCGGCAAGAATTCTGCAGCAAGGTTAGCTTGAAAACATTAATTATTTTGGCCGCCCGGTGATTACGTTATAGCGCTCTTTGCCGCCTGAATCGCATGCTCCTGGTAACGTTTGCACATGTTGTTACTGCTATGCGCTAACCTTATCGATTTATTGTGTTTTCGCTGCCAAAAAACGCTTAGAAATCTGCAAATATGCGTCTGAAATCACAAGAACTGGGTCTGATCATTGCTATGCTTTGCTCTATTATTATGAAATGTTTTATGCATGAGCTTAATCTAATCTCTCTCTTTTTTTGTGGAGGAAGGAGCAGCTCAGTGTAGAGTAAGACCTGCTGAGGTGAACATCGCTGGTTCTCTCATAGACTAACACTGGGGGATGAAATGTCCATTATTCTCTCGCTCTCTCGCGCTCTCTGGCGCTCTCTCGCTCTCTAGTCCACCTGCCGACAGATAGTACGGGAAAATATTTGTGTGTAAGAGTAAACACAACTCTTCTGTTCATCTGGACCGTAAACTCCAGACACCTGCCGCTAGATGTGCAAAGTATGTCAAGAATACAAACCAGAAGCWAAAAGCATTTCCTAAACCCTAAACTGTGCAGGGTTTCTTAAACTATAGGTCCTGAGTTATGAGAAAACATCTATAATCCCAGGCTATTTCTTCACATTTCTGGTYGTTGGAGGACGATTTTGGTCATGGGAGGACAGCCAATTTCTCAATTGGGTCTCGAGTTGAAAACGTTTAAGAAACCTACAGTAAACATTCAACAAGAGGACAAAGTGCAGATAAAATTGAGTGTCATCTCAATAGTTTTGTCAACTCTTCCTTCATGAAAAAAAAGAAAGTATTGGTACCAAACAAAGGTTTGAAAAAACAACAACATATTATTCAATGCTATTGCGGTTACAACTAATATTAGATTTTATTGGTGCAGCTTTTATGCAGTGGTGGGTAAATTTACATGATGGGTACCTTTAACCATTGGGCTGGGCTGGGTTTGGGTCGGTAGTATTAGCAGCACTAAAGATCATTCATTGTATMATTTCCAAACATCAAAAGAGAAAGAATTTAAGTAAATGTTTCATTTCTCTCAAAAAAGAAGCAACCGTATCAAGCAAATATTTGATTTCCTTGATCCAGTTACTCTGACCTGCTTTATAATGTCTTAAAAAGTAATTATAAGGAAGCTCAAACTATGGTAAGCCAGARGACAYACTTCTAAGATTGTAGTCGGCCAATAAAAKCTMTYTTTTCAGTGTTCCSTCCTACTGCAAGAAAGGTACATGTAAAGTGCCATCATATATAAGGTGCATATAAGATGTCCCACTGTCAGACCCACAGACTATACAGTTGTCATGACGTTGCCCTCTTTGGGTAAAGCAAGCCCATCCCCCTGTCTCTGTCTCCTACACTAGGCTGCTGCGAACTCAGGTCGTAAATTCCTGGAGGAGATTATCTCCTCATGGCCACAGTATAGAGACAGAGTGTCCCAAAGTGTCGGTGACCAGGCTTGATTGGTTCAAGCAGAGTTTTGGACAGAAACCCCTCCTCATGTCATCATCTCTTTATGTTGGCCAAGATAGTTATCATTCCAACAATTTTATCAAGGAATTTACAGAGATCAAACGTTTGGTTGTGAGGAGAGGAGACTACAGCTTTAACTTGACCATATCCAAGACAGAGCCAGGGGACTCAGCTACATACTATTGTTCCACTACAGCCATCTATGAGCAAACATTTGGAGACGGAACTATTTTAATTGTCAAAGGTAACGAAACATTTGCTAATTCATTTAAAAAAATTATTGCACTGTATATTGGTATGTTTCTGCAACTACACAATCAAATGCTAGCGATGAATACATGGCTTGTTTTTCACCCAGTTAGTCTTACATTAGTTACTCACTCTCTTCAGACTCGGAGTCCAACAGCATGTCTGTGCTCGCTCCAGCAGGCCGTGTGTCTGGGTCGGTCCGAGGCCAGGAGACTTCTGTAACTCTGAACTGATTTAGCAGGTACACGGACTGAGACCTGTGGTGAGAGAATCGACGAGTGGCTATTGTTTCAGAGCTGCTCAGGGAAGTGATCGCTGCTCATGTAATGCAATTATTGCCAGAAGACACATGATGAGGATAGAGGTGAACAGTTGTAGAAGAGCCGCGGAGGCTGGGGTCTCCTTACACTAGACTGTTCTACAACGCCCCCCAAGGGAGGGAGACCTGCACACGCTGCTGGACTTACTTACCTTGCTGTGGCTATTGTAGGGGAGTGGATAGCGGGTTTGGGAGACGGATCTGATCCCCAGCCTGCGATGTGCCCGTAGTGATACTG
>NW_019947033.1:0-5096 GCF_002910315.2 Salvelinus sp. IW2-2015 | reverse complement strand
TAGATATAGCCTTGTTTTTTAAAAAAAATCCCAGCTACGATGAATGCAGCCTCAGGGTGTGTGGTTCCAGTTTACAAAGAGTCAGATAAAAAGTTCGTTCAGGGCCATCGATGTGTCTGCTTGGGGGGAAATATATATGGCTGTGATTATAATCGAAGAGAATTCCCTTGGTAGATTATCGGTCGACATTTGATTGTGAGAGAGTTCTAGATCAAGTGAACAGAATGACTTGAGTTCCTGTATGTTGTTATGATCACACCACGTCTCGTTAATCATAAGGCATACACCCCCGCCCCTCTTCTTACCAGAAAGATGTATGTTTTCTGTCGGCGCGATGCGTGAAGAACAACCAGCTGCTGCACCGACTCCGTTAGCGTCTCTTTGCAGATTAGCCATGTTTCCGTGAAGCAGAGAACGTTACAATCCCTGATGTCTCTCTGGAATGTTACCCGTGCTCGGATTTCATCAACCTTATTGTCAAGAGACTGGCATTGGCGAGTAGTATGCTAGGGAGTGGAGCGCGATGTGCCCGTCTCCGAAGCCTGACACGAGGAGACCGCTAGTTTGCCCCTTTTACGGCGTCGCATAGGGTCCCCGGCTGGGATCAGATCCATTTGTATTGGGTGGAAGGCAAAACACTGGATCCGTTTCGAGAAAGTCATATTCCTGGTAGGAACATGGTGAGTTGACGTTAATGTTATATTCAGTAGTTCCTCCCGACTGTATGTAATGAAACCTAAGATTACCTGGGTACCAATGTAAGGAATAACACATAAAAAAACAAAATACTGCATATTTTCCAAGGAACGCGAAGCGAGGCGGCCATCTTGGTCGGCGCCGGAAGTAACATCGTTATGTTTGGAGGAAAAGGGGAGGCTTGCAAGCCGAAGAACACCATCCCAACTGTGACGCAACGGGGGTGGCAGCATCATCATGTTGTGGGGTGCTTTGCTGCAGGAGGGACTGCAGCACTTCACAAAATGGATGGCATCATGAGGGGGGAAATTATTGGGATAACATCTCAAGACATCAGTCAGGAAGTTAAAGCTTGGTCGCAAATGGGTCTTCCAAATGGACAATGATCCCAAGCATACTTCCAAAGTTGTGGGAAAATGGCTTATGGACAACAAAGTCAAGGTATTGGAGTGGCCATCACAAAGCCCTGACCTCAAGCCTATAGAAAATTGTGGGCAGAACTGAAAAAGCGTGTGCAAGCAAGGAGGTCTACAAACCTGACTCCGTTACACCAGCTCTGTCAGGAGGAATGGGCTGAAATTCACCCAACTTATTGTGGGAATCTTTTGACCCAAGTTTAAACAATTTTAAAAGGCAATGCTACCAAATACTAATTGAGTGTATGTAAACTTCTGACCCACTGGAATGTGATGAAAGAAAATAAAAGCTGAAATAAATCATTCTCTCTACTCTACTATTATTCTGACATTTCACATTCTTAAAATAAAGTGGTGATCCTAACTGACCTAAAACAGGGAATTTTTACTAGGATTAAATGTCAGGAATTGTGAAAAACTGAGTTTAAATGTATTTGGCTAAGGTGTATGTAAACTTCCGACTTCAACTGTATTTAAATCAATCGCTCTCTATCCGAGTCTGTTGTCCCCACATTTTTCAAGATGGTCACCATTGTTCCTGTTCCCAAGAAAGCTAAGCTAACTGAACTAAATGACTATTGCCACGTAGCACTCACTTCTGTCATCATGAAGTGCTTTGAGAGACTAGTCAAGGATCATATCACCTCCACCTCCACCTTACCTGTCACCCTAGGCCCACTTCAATTTGCTTACCTCCCCATTAGGTCCACACACGATGCAATCGCCATCACACTGCACTATCCCATCTGGACAAGAGGTATGAATACCTATGTAAGAATGCTGTTCCTTGACTACAGCTCAGCATTCAACACCATAGTACCCTCCAAACTCATCATTAAACTTGTGATCCTGGGTCTCGACCCCGCCCTGTGCAACTGGGTCCTGCACTACCTGACTGGCCGCCCCCAGGTGGTGAAGGTAGGAACAACACCTCCACTTCGCTGATCCTCAGCACAGAGGCCCCACATGGGTGCTTGCTCAGCCCTTTCCTGTACTCCCTGTTCACCCATGACTTCGTGGCCACGCACGCTTCCAACTCAATCATCAAGTTTGCAGATGGCACAACAGTAGTAGGCCTGATCACCAACAAATGACGAGACACCCTACAGGGAGGAGGTGAGGGCCCTGGGACAGTGGTGGCAGGAAAATAACCTCTCACTCAATGTCAACAAAACAGGAAATAGCAAATGGAACACGCCCCTAACCACATCGACGGGAAGCTCAGTGGAGGAAGTGGAAACCTTCAAGTTCCTCGGCGTGTACATCAAAGACATCAACCACCCAAGCTACGGCCTGTTCACTCCGCTATCATCCAGAAGGCGAGGTCAGTACAGGTGCATCAAAACTGGGGCCAAGAGACTGAAAAACAGCTTCTATCCCAAGGCCATCAGACTGTTAAATAGCCATCACTAGCCGGCTTCCATCCGGTTATTCAACCCTGCACCTTAGAGGCTGCTGCCCTATATACATAGATATGGAATCACTGGCCACTTTTATAATGTAACACTAGTTACTTTAATAATGTTTAAATAATGTTTACCTACTGCTTTACTCATCTCATATGTATATACTGTATTCTATTCTACTGTATTTTAGTCAAAGCCACTCCGACATTGCTCAATCTAATATTTATACATATCTTAATTACATTATTTTACTTTTAGATTTGTGTGTATTGTTGTGAAATGTTTTTAAATACTACTGCACTGTTGGAGCTAGGAATGCAAGCATTTCACTACACCCGCAATAACATCTGCTAAATATGTGTATGTGACCAATAAAATTTGATTTGATTTGTATTGGGATATCAAAACCACAGGGAAGGAAGAACTAAGCCAACAAGATGATTGAGATGAAAACGGATTAGATATTGACATCATCACTAACGAGAACCATATAGGAGTCAACTGTTTCATTCAGTTCTATTCCAGCGCCATGTGTTGTCAGGTTATGAGCAGGGAGAAGCAGTGCCATGCAGTATATTAAGAGAGTTTGGCCAGGTTTTAGAATGGACGCCATGTTAGCACCTTTATTCTTAAAATGTTGGTGATGTAACAAAAATTCCCAATGAATTTCTTTTGTGAGCCAATACTAACTAGCGTTAGCTCAATGACTGGAAGTCTATGGGTATCTGCTAGCAAGCTTTTCTATGCTAACAGATACCCATAGACTTCCAGTGTCAATACAGGCATCCTGTTTGCAACAAGGCACTTGACCCCTCTTGAACTTTCCCAGTCAGAGGTGAAGCAGCCAATCAGCTAGGTGATCTAACTCTCACCCATAGAGATAGAGGACTCTAGTACCCCAAAGCTTGTTTAAGCATGGGCAGCACCATTGAGGACATTCACCATTTTGAAGTAGTCAACTGAGTGGGACATCCTATGGGTTAAGGAAGGATCACATACTTCCATCCAGGTCATCAGGAGGGATCAGCCAATGAATTATACTCATGTGCAGACATTCCATAATTTCAGGTGGCAGTAAATTGCCACCTTGGCTTTTTACCTGTTCAAACAACACACTGCACCCTTTCAGGTTGTTTACCAACTCATAGAAGTAGTAGAATAAGAAAATGAAAAATAGAGATGGGGTCATGCTCTCACAGACGGCATAATGAGACATACAATGTTGTTCCTTTAACAATCTCTATGCTCTCACCTGAGGCTAATGAGTCATGGTGAATCTGGGGTGTGTAAACTCAGACTGTCATCTGAACAAAACACAGCATGCTAGCCAAGCTGGTGTTTCATCACTTTAGCTTTGGACGTGTCTCTCTAATGAGTCCCAAATGGCACCCTAATCCCTATATAGTGCACGACATAGTGAATAGGGTGCCCATTTGGACACAGTCTTTCTCTCTTTCAGTTTTCATTTCTGGTAATCACAGGTGAATTTCAGATTAAACAAAACAAATACAAATGTACTGTCCTTGATTAAATGAGTCAGTGAACTAGAAAATGTATGGTAGGAATAGAGGCTGCCAGACTGTTTCGTTACACTTCTACCATTTTTCATTCCTTGTATCATCTGTCTGCCTTCTGAGGGCGTTAATGATATTAAGTGATTATGTGAAAGGAAATAAAGTCCTGTGAAAGTTATGTGAAAGGAAGTCCTTTCTGGTGTTTGATCATTTTTAAGAGGACATTGGCATAATCGGAAAATCTATTGTGTTCATTTTGTGTTATGTAAGCGTGTGTGTTGTATAGAGGTAGGTAAGTAGGTCAATAACTAGGTCAATCTAATATTGGGCGACCCAAAGTGTTAGTTAGGGTTAAAAAAAATGATAGATTTTAAGAACCACATTGTGGACCACTCAAATGGAGTTTTATGACACTAGAAGCAGTCATAGACTGCATTAGACCCTGTTGAAGGAGAACTTTCCTGCAATGCAGGAAACATATCACTTGTAGTGTATTTGATGTTTTAAAAGGCTTCTGAAGTTTGTCATTTCCACTTTGAAATTTCAGACTTGATTTTCCATTTCGAAAAAGGTATCAACCTCTACAAAAATTTGCATTAATTATAATCCACACAATAATTCACATTTCCTGTTGTTGCATAATTATTTTCCTTCTGTAGCAAACTGGCTCAAATTAAGATCCTACATCTTTATACACATGTATGCATAATCAAAAATCTAAGTACAGTAGATAAAAGATCATTTAGGCACTTCCAGTGCATTCGGAAAGTATTCAGACCCCTTGATTTTTTTCCACCTTTTGTTACATTACGGCCTTATTAAATCAAATCAAATGTGATTTGTCACATGCGCCGAATACAACAGGTGTAGACCTTACAGTGAAATGCTTACTTACAAGCCCTTAATAACTTCTTATGGCTGCAGTCCCGTTAACGGGATCGATATGACAACAGCCAGTCGAAGTGCAGGGCGCCAAATTCAAAAAACAGAAATCTCATAATTAAAATTCCTCAGACATTCATGTGTCTTATATCATTTTAAAGGTAATCTTGTTGTTAATCCCA
>NW_019947032.1:0-25508 GCF_002910315.2 Salvelinus sp. IW2-2015 | reverse complement strand
TTGGGATTTCATCTTGTAAACTAGCCTGAAATGTACTGTTAAATGGATCAAGGGAGGTTTGATGTTGGCAACAAAGACACTAGAGTCCTCCCCTATAATGACTATTGGAACACCTCACCCTAGAATTCAGAACAGATCAGTTGTGTGGTTCATCTGAGTTAATTACATTTATACAATACAGTGGGGGAGGGCAACATGTTCAGGATATGAGAAGTCTGGTCGCAATTAATCAGGTTTCAAGTCATGACAAAGAAATTTGTGTTTGCAATCACACGCTACATGGTTCCCTAAACAGCCTCACCACTTAATGAAGACGTTTGTCATTTTCTGTGAGTACACAACACACACACACACACACACACACACACCACACACACACACACACACACACACACAACACACACACACACACACACACACCACACACACACACACACACACACACACACACACACACACACACACCATAACCATATGGCTAATACAGCACTGTGGTTTCATACACACCATGGAATGTGTGATATAGAATAGGCCGAACAATAAAATGAGAACGGTCATATGCTGAAAAATAGGCTTTGAATGGGAATGAATGGAGGACGGCTCTGTGGTGAATGGGAATGAATAGAGGACGGCTCTGTGGTGAATGGGAATGAATGGAGGACGGCTCTGTGGTGAATGGGAATGAATGGAGGATGATTCTGTGGTGAGTGGGAAAGAATGGATGACAATTCTGTGGTGAATGGGAATGAATGGAGGACGATTCTGTGGTGAGTAGGAAAGAATGGATGACAATTCTGTGGTGAATGGGAATGAATAGAGGATGATTCTGTGGTGAATGGGAATGAATGGAGGACAATTCTGTGGTGAGTGGGAAAGAATGAATGACAATTCTGTGGTAAATGGGAATGAATGGAAGACTGCTCTGTGGTGGATGGGAATGAATGGAGGACAATTCTGTGGAGAATGGGAATGAATGGAGGATGATTCTGGGGTGAATGGGAATGAATGGAGGATGAGTATGTGGTGAATGGGAATGAATGGAGGATGATTCTGTGGTGAATGGGAATGAATGGAGGATGATTCTGTGGTGAATGGGAATGAATGGAGGACAATTCTGTGATGAATGGAGGATGATTCTGTGATGAATGGGAATGAATGGAGGATGCATTCTGTGTGAATGGGAATGAATGGAGACGGCTCTGTGGTGAATGGGAATGAATGGAGGATGGCTCTGTGGTGAATGGGAATGTATAAGCATCTGCTTTTGATTCCGCAGTGAAAGGACCATTATATAAATGCTCAATTTAAATAACCCCCAATAGCTCTTACAATGATTTTAATTTGAATGCCAAATTATATCGCTATCAATCACCTAGCAGGAGTATAAAACGAACACGTGATGCTTTCTGTAGACTGTAATATACTCAGACAGTGTAGTAGGCCTATATGGACTAACACAATGACTAATAGTATAGCCTATGTGTCTCAATTCTCAGACATAGTGCTGTTTGTCTGACAGTCTGTGGAGCACCAGGAAGTGTGTTAACCCACATTGTGGGGGAACAAAGGGGTTTTTTTAATCTGCCAGAGTGTGATGCGGTCGTATTGAGGGGCGGGTGTGTGTGTGCAGTGCAGGCACAGGGAGTGGTGTGGGGGGGGGGGGGAGAGAGGAGGTAGGGGGAGGAGGTGGTAGACAAGACTTGGTGTGAGGAAACACTGTTTTCACCGGCACCCAAAGATTTTTCTTGATCGGATTAGGCCTACCACACACACACGCACACACACACGGCAGGGTGAACACTTCCTTACATCATAATGAGACTGAGCCTACATACAGTGTCATTGATACACTATGTCATTTGAACTTACAATTGACTTGTTATCAGACAAGACAATAATGCATTCTTAGCGTCTGTATTCTAAATGCACGCTGTTCTTTGTTGTCCTGTGAGAATATGAAATGTTGATAGTGTTTTATACTGTACTGTAGACCTTTAATGTTGTACAGCTGATCTACAGACTGGTAGTTATAGTATCTCCTATATTACCACAACTTTAATGTAGTACAGCTGATCTACAGACTGGTGTATAGTATCTCCTATATTACCACAACTTTAATGTAGTACAGCTGATCTACAGACTGGTAGTATAGTATCTCCTATATTCCACAACTTTAATGTGTACAGCTGATCTACAGACTGGTAGTTATAGTATCTCCTATATTACCACAACTTTAATGTAGTACAGCTGATCTACAGACTGGTAGGTATAGTATCTCCTATATTACCACAACTTTAATGTAGTACAGCTGATTACTGACTGGTAGGTATAGTATCCCTATATTACCACAACTTTATGTAGTACAGCTGATTACTGACTGGTAGGTATAGTATCTCCTATATTACCACAACTTTAATGTAGTACAGCTGATTTACTGACTGGTAGGTATAGATCTCCTATATTACCACAACTTTAATGTAGTACAGCTGATTTACTGACTGGTAGGTATAGTATCTCCTATATTACCACAACTTTAATGTAGTACAGCTGATTTGCTGACTGGTAGGTATAGTATCTCCTAATTACCACAACTTTAATGTAGTACAGCTGATTTACTGACTGGTAGGTATAGTATCTCCTATATTACCACAACTTTAATGTAGTACAGCTGATTTACTGACTGGTAGGTATAGTATCTCCTATATTACCACAACTTTAATGTAGTACAGCTGATTTACTGACTGGTAGGTATAGTATCTCCCTATATTACCACAACTTTAATGTAGTACAGCTGATTTACTGACTGGTAGGTTAGTATCTCCTATATTACCACAACTTTAATGTAGTACAGCTGATTTACTGACTGGTAGGTATAGTATCTCCTATATTACCACAACTTTAATGTAGTACAGCTGATTTACTGACTGGTAGGTATAGTATCTCCTATATTACCACAACTTTAATGTAGTACAAGCTGATTTACTGACTGGTAGGTATAGTATCTCCTATATTACCACAACTTTAATGTAGTAAGCTGAATTGCTGACTGGTAGGTAAGTATCTCCTATCATATAAACTAATCACCTCTAGACATGATTCTTCCTTCCCTCTGTTCTTCCTTCCCTCCATCTCTCCCTCAAACAGCCTTGAGGAAAAACATATTGCGGTCTAACGGACTGCAATCTCAGTGCCTGAGGCGTCACTACAGACACCCTGGTTCGAATCCAGGCTGTGTCACAATCGGACGTGATTGGAGTCCCATAGGGCGGCGCACAATTGGCCCAGCATCGTCCGGTTTTGGCCAGTGTAGGCCTCATTGTAAATAAGAATTTGTTCTTACTTTCCTTGTTAAATATATATACAGTTGAAGTTCGGAAGTTTACATACACCTTAGCCAAATACATTTAAACTCAGTTTTTCACAATTCCTGACATTTAATCCCAGTAAAAATTCCCTGTTTTAGGTCCTAACTGATCGCCACTTTATTTTAGAATGTGAAATAATAATAGTAGAGAGAATAATTTATTTCAGCTTTTATTTCTTTCATCACATTCCCAGTGGGTCAGAAGTTTACATACACTCAATTAGTATTTGGTAGTATTGCCTTTAAATTGTTTAACTTGGGTCAAACGTTTTGGGTAGCCTTCCACAAAGCTTCCCACAATAAGTTGGGTGAATTTTGGCCCATTCCTCCTGACAGAGCTGGTGTAACTGAGTCAGGTTTATAGGCCTCCTTGCTCGCACACGCTTTTTCAGTTCTGCCCACACATTTTCTATCGGACTGAGGTCAGGCTTTGTGATGGCCACTCCAATACCTTGACTTTGTGTCCAAGTATGCTTGGGTCATTGTCCATTGAAGTCCCATTTGCAACCAAGCTTTAACTTCCTGACTGATGTCTTAGATGTTGCTTTCAATATATACCACATAATTGTCCATCCCACATGATGCCATTTATTTTGTGAAGTGCACCAGCCCTCCTACAGCAAAGCACCCCCACAACATGATGCTGCCACCTCCGTGCTTCACGGTTGGGATGGAGTTCTCGGCTTGCAAGCCTTCCCCTTTTTCCTCCAAACATAACAATGGTCATTATGGCCAAACAGTTCTGTTTTCGTTTCATCAGAGCAGAGACATTTCCCCAAAAAGTACGATCTTTGTCCCCATGTGCAGTTGCAAACCGTAGTCTGGCTTTTTTATGGCGGTTTTGGAGCAGTGGCTTCTTCCTTGCTGAGCGGCCTTTCAGGTTATCTCAATATAGGACTCGTTTTACTGTGGATATAGATACTTTGTACCTATTTCCTCCAGCATCTTCACAAGGTCCTTTGCTGTTGTTCTGGGATTGATTTGCACTTTTCGCACCAAAGTGTTTCATCTCTAGGAGACAGAACGCGTCTCCTTCCTGAGAGGTATGACGGCTGTGTGTCCCATGGGTTTATACTTGCGTACTATTGTTGTACAGATGAACGTGGTACCTTCAGGCGTTTGGAAATTGCTCACACACCTCACCTCTAGCCAAAGAGGAATGAACAGTCTTGTGTTAATGGCCCTATATGACGTTGTGCTGATATATAATTATATATTGTTGTGTGTGTGTGCGTACGTGTCCTCAGGCCTCAGTACAGTCCTAGAGCAGAGGAGATGTGGAAGCTGTGTGGAGGCTCTCTGTGTGTGTGTGCATTTCCCATAAAGCATTCATATGTACCTACGGTACCTTTCTCCTCTCCTCTCTTCCCGCTCTGTGATGATGAAGCGGTTTTAGATTTAACACTAAATAATCTGTCTCTGTCTCTATCTCTCTTTCTTTCTCTCTCTCTCTCTCTCTCCTCTCTCTCTCTCTCTCTCTCTCTCTCTCTCTCTCTCTCTCCTCTCTCTCTCTCTGTCTCTCTCTCTCTCTATCTCTCTCTCTGTCTCTATCTCTCTCTCTGTCTCTATCTCTATCTCATCTCTCTCTCTCTCTCTCTCTCTCTCCTCTCTCTCTCTCCTCTCTCTCTCTCTCTTGTCTCTGTCTCTGTCTCTATCTCTCTCTCTCTCTCTCTCTCTCTCTCTCTCTATCTCTTTCTCTCTCTCTCTCTTTCTCTTTCTCTCTCTCTCTCTCTTTCTCCATCTCTGTCTCTTGCGCTCTCTTTCTCTTTCTCTCCTCTCTCTCTTGGTCTCCATAGTAACTGTGTAGGGCTTGGGGTCAGGCCTGTGTTTGGAGTGTGTTAGCTCTTTCTCTGCTGCCTGCCTGAGAGCAGCTGCTGCTGATTGCTTCATGGGGAGGAATGCGTCCCAAATGGCACCCTATACCAAAGTAGTGCGCTATGTAGGAATAGGGTGCTATTCAGGACGCATATCAGGAGAAGGGTAGATGGCTTGTCTGATGTGATTTAATCAACCAGAGAGTTAAAAAGGGCCAGATTTATAGGTTACTTTGAATAGTACTGAATGAGCGAACTACAGTTATAATGTCCTTGTTTTATGTTTAGAAAACATTCTGGTTATAAAGCTTGTTATCTGTCATGTTCTTTCTCAGAAATGGGAAAATAATGTCTTGTTTCACTGGTAGTTATGATAAGGGATTCATAGTCATGATATTTTACCATAATAAGACACACACTCTGTCCTGTGTGTGTCTTCTCTTTATGCCTTTGGAGTATCTCTTTCTTTTTCTGGTTTGATGAAATAACTAATAATAAGTTCTTTTTAAGTTATATTTTTTGTCCTTTTTTCACCGAGGTGAAAGAAATTATTGCACGTACAGATGTAGGATCTTTATTTGATGACTCTTTAGTTGCTGAGAATTTTCCTGCACAACAGGAAATATACAACATGTGTCGTGTATTTGAGTTTTAAAAGGCTTCTAAAGTTTTAGATTTCGTCTTTTAAATATGAAACTTGATTTGCTCTCATTAAAAAATGTATCAACCTCTACAATTAATTAGAATCCACATAATAATTCACATTTCCTGTTGCTGCAGGATTATTTTCCTGCTGTAGCAAACTGGCTCAAATTAAGATCCCACATCTGTAAAAAGTTGATTTCTAGGGCATGCAGAACAAATGCGATGTGAACTAGATACCCCTGTACATTTTACAACCCTTACTACCTCACACTACGGCATTTCTTACATTCCTCTGTGCCATTTCCCTTCTCCTAGTTCTTCCTTTATGTCAGGACAGATGCATTACGGTGGGATGGCCAAGCTTGTGTCTAACGTTCATTCATTTGTGTTGCAGGTCTGAAGTCCTTCTCAGCAGTCAGAGTGTGTGGATATATCCAACTGGAGGACAAACACCTTTGATTGGATCCCCATAGGTAAGAGCAACCTTTAAGTATCTGGCATCGCTGAAAGGGATTATATTTGTTGGAAAATCAATATGTTCCTTAACATTTATTTGTTTAATATATTTATTTACACTTTCATATGTTACTCTCAGCGCTGTCAAATGACAGTACAGTATGTACTGGACTTACCTAACTACTGGCAAATACACTGAGTATACCAAACATTGACAGTACAGTATGTACTGGACTTACCTAACTACTGGCAAATACACTGAGTATACCAAACATTAAGAACACCTTCCTGATTTTGAGTTGCACCCCCCATCCCCCCGTTTTGCCCTCAGAACAGCCTCAATTCGTTGGGGAATGGACTATACAAGGTGTTGAAAGTGTTCCACAGGGATGCTTACCCATGTTGACTCCAATGCTTACCACAGTTGTGTCAAGTTGGCTGGATGTCCTTTGGGTGGTGGACCATTCTTGATACACACAGGAAACTGTTGAGCGTGAAAAACCCAGCAGCATTGCAGTTCTTGAAACAAACCAGTGTGCCTGGCACCTACTACCATACTCTGTTCAGAGGCACTTAAATATTTTGTCTTGCCCATTCACACTCTGAATGACACACATACACAGTCCATGTCTCAGTTGTCTCAAGGATTACAAATCCTTCTTTAATCTGTCTCCTCCCCTTCATCTACACCAATTGAAGTGGATCAAGTGACATCAATAAGGGATCATATCTTTCACCTGGAGTCACCTGGTCAGTCTATGTCATTTAAATAGCATGTTAATCTTAATGTTGTGTCCACTCAGTGTATGAACATACAGTGTCTGGATTCAGTGCCAGTTGCCTCACTCTCAGAAAGGAAGAGTGCTATGTAAAACCATCTGTCCCTGTAGGTGAACCCTCTGAAAAAAGGCTCAAGATAGAACCCTTACAGTGGAACCAGAGGTTCTATGTAGAACCAAAAATGGTTCAATATGATCCAAAAAGAGTTCTATCTGGAGGGTTCTCCTACAAAGACAAATAGTTCAATCGCAAACTTTTTCAGAGGGTTCTCCTACAGGACAAATGGTTCTATATGGAACTTTTTCAGAGGGTTCTCCTACAGGACAAATGGTTCTATATGGAACTTTTTCAGAGGGTTCTCCTACAGGACAAATGGTTCTATATGGAACATTTTCAGAGGGTTCTCCTACAGGACAAATGGTTCTATATGGAACTTTTTCAGAGGGTTCTCCTATAGGACAAATGGTTCTATATGGGACTTTATTTCTGAGAGTGCACTGGCCTCAGTCTTTTAGTAGAGGTTGTTGTGTTTATTGTGTTTCTTTGCTGGCCGGTTTGGTGGTTACTGGTCGTTGGTTTTGTGGCCATCACTTGTTCTGGTCATCTCATCAGTGTCCATGGCTCAGCCAGAGAGGAACCCTGCAGGTGAATCCATACTGGTGTGTGTTGTTGTGGTGTGGTGTGTGTGTGGTGTGTGTGTGTGGTGTGTGTGTGTGTGTGTGGTGTGTGTGTGTGTGTGTGTTTTTGTGTGTGTGTGTGTGTTGTCACCACAGGAACAGAATCAGATACCAATAGACTTACAGGATAACACAGTGTATGCCTTTGATGTGATATCTGGTCTCGTAGTAGTCAAGTACACACCAGTGAAGCCCACTCTCAGGCTACAGTGGCCATTCAATGTTATGATTAACAGCGTACGCCCAATCCCCTTCTCTTAAAGGCGCAGTGGTTTGGAGGAAAAATTAAGTCCCAAAAATAGCTTTTAAAATGGAATAGTTCAGTGCTGGTGGAGTCATGTGTTCGGGGACTAATTAGTCTGTGTTTTTAAAGTGCATCAGCAGTTGTCACTAAGTACTTTTCACTAGTCGTGTTTTAGGATGTTATTGATATTTTTAAAAGCAGAAATGGTGAATTCCCTGAATAAGTGAACACTTTATTCCGAGCTGTCAGTGTCTCACTTTCATTGACGTCAACAAAATACACACTAAAAATGTCTTTCTGTTAGCACCATCTTTTCTCTGCAGGTTTCCCAATCAAGATCAATATACATTCTCTCTCAACTGCTTGTGTGTTATATGATCGGGCTATAAATTCCGGTGGCCAATCTGGGTAGATCTCATTGGATTTCATTGATATGCATGTGCATTCCACTGGAAATGGTAATGATGAACAGATAGCCTACACGTGCCTCAGAGCCTCCGAGCGTGACACTGTGTTTAACAACGACATGATTTACTATGGCACCAGTAACCCACCTTCCACTGTGTGTGTTGGTTGTGTGTGTGTGTTGTGTGAGAGACCTTCAGAGCAAAGCTGTTAGAGCCTTTAGTTAACCAGTAATAACAGATACAATGCTGCTATCACTGGTCTTCCCATAAAGACCTTGTCCACTCATCCCCAGCCCACCTGACACATCCCCCATTCGCTCTCTCTCTCTGCTGGGATGTAAGGTTATATATGGACAGATAGGATCTTGGTGAGTGTACGAGTTGAATTTGGCATCGCCCGTTGTCCTTCGTTTCCCTCCATCTTTTCATCAGCATTTATTTAGAGTCTGAGGGTGGGATGGGGTGCAGAGCCAGAAGTGGGGGTATGAGTTATGGGGGGAGGGCGGAAGATGTTGAGGTAAGGGGGAGGTGGGTGGAGGTGGATGTGGAGGTGGGTGAGTAGGTGGAGGGGGGAATCAGGGTCAATCCCTGGCAGAAATCGAGGATAGAGGAGAATCAGGGGATAGACCCTGAGAGGGGGGCTGGAGAGAAGAGAGGTCCCAATCCCCACACAGTAATCCCCTCCATCCCTCTAATGATAATTATATTATTAAGCACTAATAGTCCATTCATATCTATACTACGAGGTGTACAGTCACTTTACCTCTCTAGTCATTACTGGCCAGTAAGCAGCTTGTATTGTAATAAATGCTGAATAGATTGTAAGATTGGTAGGAAACAGTACGGACACTACTGGATTCAGATAATATTGTACTTTGTTACATAATACTATGGCGCATCTGACAAGCTCTCCTCCAGCATTCTCTCTGTGTGTGTGTGTGTGTGTGTGTGTGTGTGTGTGTTAGAGTGTGTTAGAGTGTGTTAGTGTGTGTTAGTGTGTGCGTGTGTGTGTGTCTGTGTGTGTGTCTGTGTGATCTAGGCTCTGTGACCTGATGGGAAGTGGATCTCAGACCTGCCATGTTTCCACTCTCCCTCATAGTGCCTCCTCCAATGCATGCTGGGTAATCACATTGTCTTCTCACCTGGTGAGAACAGACCTGCTGCCTGTGTGCGTGTGTGTGTGTGTGTGGTTGTGTGTGTGTTTGTGTGTGTGCCTGTGTACAGTATGTGTGAAGGAAGACCTGCTGTCTTCTCTTATGAGAGGTGAGAGACCACTGCAGTATACTCCATCCAATATCTCTCTGTCTTGTTTCTCCTCATGGAGGCTGTTACATCTTTGGTGAACTATTGTACGTTCACATGAAGCCTAACCTAGACTGAGCTTTTAATAGATATATGTAGGCTTTAGCTCAGAGGGATAACATGGTCTAACATGGTTGTGAGGCACACAGAGAAAATAGCCTCCAACAATCTACTCAACAAATTGGATGCAGTCTATCACAGTGCCATCCGTTTTGTCACCAAAGCCCCATATACTACCCACCACTGCGACCTGTATGCTCTCGTTGGTTGGCCCTCGCTTCATACTCGTCGCCAAACCCACTGGCTCCAGGTCATCTACAAGACCCTGCTAGGTAAAGCCCCGCCTTAAATAAGAATTTGTTCTTAACTGACTTGCCTAGTTAAATAAAGGTTTAAAAAATATATAATATATATCTCAGCTCACTGGTCACCATAGCAGCACCCACCCGTAGCACGCGCTCCAGCAGGTATATCTCACTGGTCATCCCCAAAGCCAATTCTTCCTTTGGCCGCCTCTCCTTCCAGTTCTCTGCTGCCAATGACTGGAACGAACTGCAAAAATCCTCTGAAGCTGGAGACTCTTACTTCCCTCGCTAGTTTTAAGCACCAGCTGTCAGAGCAGCTCACAGATCACTGCACCTGTAACATAGCCATCTGTAAATAGCCCATCCAATCTACCTCATCCCCATACTGTATTTTTAATTTATTTATCTTGCTCCTTTTCACCCCCAGTATCTCAACTTGCACATTCATCTTCTGCACATTCTACTATTCCAGTATTTAATTGCTATATTGTAATTAATTTGCCACCATAGGCCTATTTTATTGCCTTACCTCTCTTATCCTACCTCATTTGCACATGCTTGTATATAGAATTTTCTACTGTATTATTGATTGTATGTTTGTTTATTCCATGTGTAACTCTGTGTTTGTTGTATGTGTCGAACTGCTTTGCTCTATCTTGGCCAGGTCGCAGTTGTAAATGAGAACTTGTTCTCAAACTGGCCTACCTGGTTAAATAAAGGTGAAATATATACATTATTTTTTTAAACAGAATGACGGGGTTCGATACCTGGACTGTTACACATGCTCCATCATAGTCCAGTGTAGCACCATGCAGCAAACACCCACTGATACTGTGACTCATCACCTAGCACTGCAGTAGCCTCAGGAGGTAGGGCTCCAGCAGTGGCTTCTCACTGCAGAGGGTAGGAGGCTTCTCACTGAGGTAGGAGCCTCTCACTGCAGAGGTAGGAGCTAGCAGAGGTAGCTTCTCACTGCAGAGTGACCTTCACTGCAGAGGTGCTTCTCACTCAGAGGGTAGGAACTTCTCACGCAGAGGGTAGGAGCTCTCATGCAGAGTAGGACTTCTCCTGCAGGTGCGCCTTCTCATGCAGAGGGTAGGAGCCTTCTCACTGCAGAGGGTAGGAGCCTCCAAGCAGAGGGTAGGAACTTCTCACTGCAGAGTGAGGAGGCTCACTGCAGAGGTAGGAGCTGTCCTGCAGAGTAGAGCTCTCACTGCAGAGGTGCAGCAGGGTAGGAGGCTTCTCACTGCAGAGGTAGGAGCCTTCTCAACTGGCAGAGGGTAGAGGGCTTCTCACTGCAGAGGGTAGGAGGCTTCTCAATGCAGAGGGTAGGAGCCTTCTCACTGCAGAGTGTAGGGCTTCTCACTGCAGAGGGTAGAGCCTTCTCACTGCAGAGGTAGGGCTTAGGGTAAGAGCCCAGATAAAGTATTTGAAATCATTTCAAATAGTATTTGAACCCAGGTCTGAATCCTGGACATAAATTCAGCACACCCCACCATCAAGCTATTTTTGATGTGCTATTTGAAAATAGAATGCAATGTATTAGGCCTAACTGTAACTCTCCTCCACTGAGGTTAGTGGGTGTGTGATGATGTCCCAGTCTATGTAGTGATTAGGAAGGAGCCCATCCTACTTCCTCACTCTCTAACAGGAAGGTGTGTTCCTCTCTCTCGGTGCCTGTAGGGCTGGAGGTTGGACTACTGCTGCTTTTCAGGAGCAGCGCGAGGGGAGTGATATAGCCAGTGCTTAATTTGTGCGGATCCTGCCGGAACATTATCCAGCACCTCTCAATTTTGGACAGTTTTGTTCCGGACACCCATTTGCCAGGATCCGGTTACCTTCTCTGGCATGACGTTCTTTATTTCTCACAATGTAAAAATGATCATCAACACTATCAGAGTTAATTCCAGTTACCTCCTCTGTTATTCTCCTGCCCCATAAAAAACGTTGCCTAATGTGAAAGATGTCTGATATTGTAAGAATTGATTTGTGTTGGGACCGGACCGTGTTATGGTTTGCTCAACATTGTAGCCTGTATAGACCAATGTTCATCATTGGGTGAATCAGTGAAACTGGAAAGATTTTTAGGACTATAATTTCCTCCTCATATTGTACAATATGTGTCTCCACACACTAGACCTACTGTAGGGCTATTGATGGATTCAAGACAGTTTGTTTTTATTGTTTCTCTGTTTCAGTGTCAAAGTATCCTGTCATTTCAATCGTTGTGAGGTACTAAAAAAGATGATGCCTAAGGCCTCCAGTTGTCACGGCTGTTGAAGGAAGAGGACCAAGGTGCAGGTGGGAGGTACATATTCCTTTATTATTGGAGATGCCCACAAAGAACAATAAACACTACAAAACAACCGTGAGTTAAAGGCTATGTCGACTAAACAAAGTCAACTTACCACAAAGAGAGGTGGGAAAAGGGCTACTAAGTATGGTTCTCAATCCGAGACAACGATGAACGCTGTCCCTGATTGAGACACCTACCCGGCAAAACATAGAAATACATAATAATAGAACATAGAATACCCACCCCAAATCACACCCTGACCAAGCAAATAGAGACATAAAAGGATCTCTAAGGTCAGGGCGTGACACCAGTCATCTAAAATGATGTAGAATTGCATGAAAAGTGTTTATAAAAAGGCTACATTTTTTCCTGGACCCTAGCTGCACATTCTGGGAAATGGGATTTTTCTCCCATGTATGCAACTTCTACAAGAACCCTGGGTACTCTACTGCTTTATGCCAGTATGCAAAGTGATGATATACATTCAATGCGTTATTATAAAGGGGATTTTAAGCACTGGATATAGCTAACAACCCCTCAAGCCTCCAATCTCTAGCCTCCAGCCTCCAGCCTCTAGCCCTCAGTCTCTAGCCTCAGCCTCTCATCCTCTCAGCTCTAGCCTCTCAGCCTCCGCCTCAGCCTCTAGCTCCAGCCTCCAGCTCGCCTCCAGCTCCAGTCTTAGCTCCAGCCTCCAGCCTCAGCCTAGCCTCAGCCTCCAGACTCTAGCCTCCAGCCTCTAACCTCTAGCCTCCAGCCTCTAGCCTCCAGCCCCAATATCTTAGCCTCCAGTCCTCTAGCCTCCAAACCTCTAGCTCAGCCTAACCTCTAGCCTCCAGTCTCTAGCCTCCAGCCTCCAGTCTCGGGCTCTAGCCTCCGGGCTCTAGCCTCCAGCCTCCAGTCTCCGGGCTCTAGCCTCCAGTCTCTAGCCTCCGCCTCCAGCCTCTAGCCTCAGTCTCTAGCTCCAGCCTCCAGCCTCCGGGCCTCCTACCGCCTCCAACTCTCAGCCTCCAGTCTTACCTCGCCTCCAGTCTCCGGGCTCTAGCCTCCAACTCCGCCTCCATTCTTCTAGCCTCCAACCTCTAGTCTCTAGCCTCAGCCTCCACTCTAGTCTCTAGCCTCAGGCTCTAGCCTCCAGTCTCTAGCTCCAGTCTCGGGCTCTAGCCTCCAACCTCCAGCCTCCAGTCTCTAGCCTCCAACCTCTAGTCTCTAGCTTCCAGCCTCCACTCTAGTCTCTAGCCTCCAGGCTCTAGCCTCCAGGCTCTAGCCTCCTATCCTCACCTCCAACCTCTAGCCTCACAACCTCCAGTCTCTAGCCTCTACCTGAAATAGTGTGAGGGAGGAAGTGAAGAATAGATCCCTCTGGCTTGTTAGGTTCCCACATGCATACTGATTGGATGGAGAGGAACAATGTCCTGACTGGGTGGGAGGACCAATGTCCTGACTGGGTGGGGAGGAACCTTCTACACCCCTCAACCCCTCTTCCCGCCACCTCCCCATCCTTACCCCTCCACACCCCTCTTCACTCCACCTCCCCATCCCTCTACCTCCTTCCTCCACCCTCTCATCCCCATCCCCTCTCCCTCCACACCTACCTCCATCCACCCTCGCCCATCCCTCCAGCCTCCTTCCCGTCCACCTCCCCATCCCATCCCTCCCCCTCACAACTACTCCATCCCCCTCCCAACCCTCTACCCTCCCCCTCTTCCCTCCACCCTCCCCATCCCCATCTCCTCCCTCACACCTACCTCCATCCACCCCCCATCCCTCTCCCTCCACACCTACCTCCATCCACCCTCCCTCTCACCCTCCACCCTCTTCCTTCCCCTCCCATCCTCTCTCCCCACTCCATCATCACCTCCCATCCTCTACCTCACCCACTATCCATCCACCCTCCCCATCCCTCTACCCCCACCCTCCTTCCTCCACCTACCCCATCCCTCTACCCTTCCACACTACTCCATCATCACCCTCCCCATCCTCTACCCTCCACCCTCCTTCTCCACCCTCCCCATCCCTCTACCCCTCCAACCTACTCCCCACCCTCCCCATCCCTCTACCCCTCTACACTCCTTCACTCACCCCCCCATCCTCTACCCCTACACCTACTCCATCCACCCTCCCCATCCCTCCACCCTCACCCCTCCTTCCTCCACCCTCCCCCCCATCTCTCCCCTCCACCTCCTTCCCTCCACCCTCCCATCCTTACCCATCCACATACCTCCACTCCCTCCCATCCTCTACCCCTCCACCCCTCCTTCCCTTCACCCTCCCATCCCTCTACCCCCACCCCTCCATCCTCCACCCTCCCTCCCTCTACCCCTCCACACCTACCTCCATCCATCCACCCACCTTCCACCCCTCCACCCCTCCTCCCTCCACCCTCCCCATCCCTCTACCCCTCCACCCTCCTTCCCTCCACCCCCCGACCTCATCCACCCTCCATCCACCACTCTCCACCCCTCCACCCTCCTTCCCTCCACCCTCCATCCTCTACCCCTCCACCCTCCACCTCCCCATCCCACTACCCCTCCACCCTCCACCCTCCATCCACTACCCCCTCCACCCCTCCACCCTCCATCCCCTACCCTCCCACCCTCACCCTCTCCTCCACCCTCTCCCATCCTCTACCCCTCCACCCTCCACCCTCCCATCCCACTACCCTCCACCTCTCACCTTCCCATCCCCTACCCCTCACCCTCCACCCTCCATCCCACTACCCCCTCCACCCTCCTTCCCTCACCTCCCCATCCTCTACCCTCCACCTCCTCCTCCACTCCTCATCCTCTACCCTCCACCCTCCCCATCCCTCTACCCTCCCACCCTCCACCCTCTCCCATCCCCTCCTCACCCTTCCACCTCTCCATCCCACTACCTCTCCTCCCCTCTCCACCTCTCCATCCCACTACCTCCCCCCCCACCCTCTCTACCCTCTCCATCCCTACCTCCCTCTCCTCTCCACCCTCCACCCTCTCCACCCTCCATCCCTCCCACCCTTGCAGTTTCAGTGGAACCAGCACGTCAACAACATGGTTTCACAATAGGTCTGTGGGGAGGCCGTGTGGCCGTGTGCTGACCATCAGACTATCCCAAAGCCCCACAGAACAGAGACAGAGCCCCGTAGAGAAAGACCAGAGGATTGTGTGGATGCTTCTAGAATGACTGACCCCATCCAGCCATCAATCATGGCAGGCTGTGTGTGAGAAAGGGCTGAGGTCATTTATTTGAACTGGGCACAAAGCCACGCTATGATCACAATCCGGTCAGAGGCCCAGTTCAAAGGAGACTGTGGGCTTTTGCCTGGGAGGTTTGGTTTCCTAACAAGAGGTGTTGGTGTAGTGTGTGTGTGTGTGTGTTGGTGTCATTTGTTGCCATGGTTTTTCTGTGTGGATACAAATTGAAACACATACAGTACCATGAGAGATCCGATCAGTAAAACCAGCATATCAATTACTGCACGGCTGTACGTCCAGAGGAAAGTTTAGAATACGTTTGACAATACAGGCTTACATCTGCAGGAGTTAGTCAATCAATGTAAGGTGTTTGCTTACCGGCATATTTTCATACTTGAACATTTTCCATGAGGCTTAAACTGTCTCTTTTTACTCTGATGTGAAGGAAAGTGTAACTTTCTACATCTATTGTCTGCAGAACAAATGAGTGTCTGTAAATAATACTTCACTTTATACGCCAGTGATCGCTGTGTGAATAGCGGCATATTTCCCAGTGGATTACTTAAGAAATGTTACCCCTTCTCTTTTCTTTATACAGCAACTGGCAAAGCGTTAGGCCTGAAGAAGTGACACGTTATGCCGTGCTGTAGCCTAAAGTAGCTAATGCAGCGCTCCTCACATTCAGACTAGCATCCGTGGCCTTCTTTGACTCAGTCAAGTGGTGCTGCTTCAGTGTCTAAACCAACTCCAGCTGTCTCACTGAGAGCAGAGTGTTTGAGAGCTGTATTTAGACTGAATTCCCTCTGAGTTGTCATAAAGATGACTATGTTAGTGTCTCTTTGTGTCTCCTCTCCTTGGCTACTGTTCAATAGAGGAGGTTCACTTGGTAACAGAGTAAGAACTCATAGACCAGAGAGCGTTGCCATGGACACGGCGTAGTGATTTTGAAAGTGGCACTCYGGCTCAYTCCCAAGCTCTTGACCCTGAGGTCTCAGTTACCCACAGTGTCACTGGGCAGAAAATTTACAACATTTCCCATCAAAGACAGTTCTTAGTGTTCAAACTCTCCCAATATGATATACTATGGGTCAAATTGAATGAGAACTGAAGTCAGAGTCTCACTGTTGGTACACATGCTTGGCATTGTGTCATGTGTGTGTGTGTGTTGTGTGTGTGTTGTGTGTGTGTGTGTGTGTGTGTGTGTGTGTGTGTGTGTGTGTGTGTGTGTGTGTGTGTTGTGTGTGTGTGTGTGTGTGTGTTGTGTGTGTGTGTGTGTGGTGTGTGTGTGTGTGTGTGCATTTAGTGTGACTGTGTGTGTGCATACGTCCGCACCTCCTCATGCATGTGCGTGCGGCTGACACTCACGCATGAGAACAATCAATAGACCTTCCACCCTGTGACACCAGTGTGGCTCTCCTCTCCTCTGTGTGTGTCAGACCAGTCTCGTCACAGTCTCCGTGGTCAGACCAGTCTCCGTGGTCAGACAGTCTCCGTGGTCAGACAGTCTCCGTGGTCAGACCAGTCTCCGGTCAACGTCGTGTCAGCAGTCTCCGTGGTCAGACCAGTCTCCGTGGTCAGACCAGTCTCCGTGGACTCTGCTGCAGTGGGCAGGCATTAGCATGTGAATGGAGGCCTGAACAAACAGAGTGGAGACCAAGGGGAGTGTGAGAAGGGGCCTCCATACATCCATATGGACACATCATGGAGTCTTTAAAGCTCCCATACAGACCAACACACAAGCAGTGTTTATTAACGTAGTGACAGCCACTGTCTCAATCCGGCTGCTTAGTGCTCGCCATACAGAATGGGCTGGAAGACAATGAACGTCCGCATAAACACATACACACACGTGTCATAGTCATATTAACAAAAAATAAGTGATTGTGTTTGTTTATCATCAGTGAATAGTTTTATTTTAGCTCTCAGGACCTAGTGAGTTGGCCAGAGTGGAGACAGAACTAAAAGGCTTTTTTAATATGGTGTCCAATGGCCCACTGTTCATTCACTATTTATTCACACAGGAATTGCTTGCAGGGCCAAATAAAAGGCAGCAAGATGTCCTTGATGTGTACACACATGAATGAAAACGTTTTTGTGAGTACAGTACAGTACTCGTTTCCTTTGAGTCCTCCATGCTTCTCTGTAATAACAGGCCTCAGTTCATATTGTAATCGCATCAATCATCTCCACACTGTGCCTCTCCTACAGAACAACACACGGACCGGTCTACACTATGGGGAATTAATGGCTGAACTAAATGGAGGAATGTATATGTCTTAAGGTGTCAGAAACCTTGGAAACCTCACAAAAGTTGGGGCTCCCGAGTGGCGCAGCAGTCTAAGGCACTGCATCTCAGTGCTAGAGGCGTCACTACAGACCCTGGTTCGATTTCAGGCTGTATCACAACCAGCTGTGATTGGGAGTCCAGGGCTGCGCACAATTGGCCCAGCGTCGTCCGTGTTTGGCCAGGGTAGGCCGTCAATGTAAATAAGAATTTGTTCATAACTGACTTGCCTAGTTAAATAAAGGTTAAATAAACAATTGTAAAAAAAAGTTTCCGTTAGGAGTAGATAGTGATGTATCTACAGTTAGTTGTCATTAGGAGTAGATAGTGATGTATCTTCAGTTAGTTTGTCGTTAGGAGTAGATAGTGATGTATCTACAGTTAGTTGTCATTAGGAGTAGATAGTGATGTATTTCAGTTAGTTGTCATCAGGAGTAGATAGTGATGTATCTTCAGTTAGTTGTCATCAGGAGTAGATAGTGATGTATCTTCAGTTAGTTGTCGTTAGGAGTCGATAGTGATGTATCTTCAGTTAGTTGTCATTAGGAGTAGATAGTGATGTATCTTCAGTAGTTGTCGTTAGGAGTAGATAGTGATGTATCTTCAGTTAGTTGTCGTTAGGAGTCGATAGTGATGTATCTTCAGTTAGTTGTCGTTAGGAGTCGATAGTGATGTATCTTCAGTTAGTTGTCGTTAGGAGTAGATAGTGATGTATCTTCAGTTAGTTGTCGTTAGGAGTCGATAGTGATGTATCTTCAGTTAGTTTGTCGTTAGGAGTCGATAGGATGTATCTTCAGTTAGTTGTCGTTAGGAGTAGATAGTGATGTATCTTCAGTTAGTTGTCGTTAGGAGTAGATAGTGATGTATCTTCAGTTAGTTGTCGTTAGGAGTCGATAGTGATGTATCTTTCAGTTAGTTGTCGTTAGGAGTAGATAGTGATGTATCTTCAGTTAGTTGTCGTTAGGAGTAGAAGTGATGTATTTCAGTTAGTTGTCGTTAGGAGTAGCCTACGTCTGTTAGCCAGTACCCCAGACAGAACCCTAGGCCCAGACAGTATGGTGGCCTACATCTGTTAGCCAGTACCCCAGACAGAACCCTAGGCCCAGACAGTATGGTGGCCTACATCTGAGATAGAGAGCGAGAGGAGCCGGCAGGCATCTGACCTTTGAGTCAGTCGAGGGAGAAAGCCAAAGACCAGAGCTGTGTTCCAAATACCCATACTAACATTCTGTATACTACGTACGACAGCATATACTATTAGTTAATTTTAGTATACTGTAAACGAACGGTATCCTTTTAGTTGAGTGTACTAGCGCTTTGCCTGTCTACCKGAAGTTGATGCTGTTGCTATGCAACTTCTTGCTAGCTTGTTAGCATAACAAATGACTAGCTATACATCTTACGACTTCATTATCAATGTCCATTGAGAACGAACAACAACTATACCACTTAACTAAGCTAAGAATGACATGAATAATCAAGTCAATAAACCTTTGGCAGTTAGTTAGATAGCAGATAGTTAATTTACTGGCAAGTTCGATGTATTAGTAGCCAACTAACGTTAGGTAGCTAGTTAAACATACCGGTACATTCAAGCAAATGTTGTAATGATATGCTATGCGGTTCGTAAGGCTAGCGAAGCAAAACCAATTGTCAGCCAACATAACATGTAACAAAACTTATTTGAAAAGTCATGACTTTTTTATTACATGGCTCAACATGTTCTTAACATTTGTCATAATTAGTTAAAGCAATGAATTTGTATCCACTCTTGTCAGACTTCAGCTGCGTATTTTCCGCCATTTTCTTCAAATCTGAAAATGTTGTGAAGCCACGCCCATTTTCTGAAGAATTGCATTATGGGCCCTAAAAGCACCAGAAATAGTGTCCACTGCTAGTATACTTCGAATTTTGGCGAATGTAGTACGACATCCAGGAACTTTTGGCATACTAACTATATCCACACTATGACCAATAAGCATACTACATACTCAATTTACATCACAAATAGTACAGTTAGTGTGGTTAGTATGAGTATTGGAACACAGCTCAGTCCAGGGAGAGAGAGAGCAGTCAGAGAGAGATGAGAGATGAGTCAGAGAGAGATGAGAGAGGAGTCAGAGAGAGATGAGAGATGAGTCAGAGAGAGATGACCTGCCTACCAGCCATCAACCCTCACCTCAATCGACCCCTGAACTGCTTTTACTCACTGAACATGTTTGAAGGACACACTTTGTACTTTCAAAGTACACTAATATTAGGTTAATAAAGGCATCACTTAGGTCATTTATCTGATGTGAATAATCTTGTTAACTTTCCCTGATTGATTWAACATTGTGCTGGAGACATGAATTACAGTTAAGAGATGAAACACTGTCTGAACAACAGACGATCATTTCAAACATCCCAGCGGTTTAGGCTTTTATATTTCCCTCTGTGGCATTAATTCTAGATTCTGAAATATGGAAATCCTGACATTCAAGTCAAGTCCTCGTGTCATTGGGGAGATGGGTTCTGTTGTGTTGCCGTATGATGTGTTTCTGCGACTGGTGCGCTGTTGTGTTGCCCTATGATTGTGTTATACTTTAGACTGGGGCTGTTGTGTTGCCGCTATGATCGGTGTACTGACTGTGGGGCTTTGTGTTGCCCTATGCATGTGTTTACTAGGACTGGGTTTTCTGATGTGTTGTCTAATGATGTGTTACTGGCTGGGTTCTGTTGTGTTTGCCCTATGAAATCGTGTTAACTGACTGGGTTCTGTTGTGTTGTCCTTGTGATGTGTTATGACTGGGTTCTGTTTGTGTTGTCTATGATGGTGTTCTGACTGGGTTTGTTGTGTTGCCCTATGATATGTTACTGACTGGGTCTGTTTGTGTTGCCTCTATGATGTTGTTACTGACTGGGGGCTGTTGTGTTGCTGCCTATGATGTGTTCCTGTGTACTGGGTTCTGTTGTGTTGTCCCTATGCATGTTGTTACTGACTGGGTTCTTTGTTTGGTGGTTGCCCTATGATGTGTTCTGGACTGGGTTCTGTTGTGGTCAGATAGTGTTACTGTGACTGGGTTCTGTTGTTTGCCCTATGAATGTGTTTACTGGGACTGGGTGTCTGTTTGTGTTGCGCTATGATGTGGTTACTGACTGGGTTCTGGTTGTGTTTGTTTCCTAATCGACTCGTGTACTGACTGGGTTCTGTTGTTGCCACTATGATGTGTTACTGACTGGGTTTCTGTTGTGTTTTGCCGGCTATGATGGTCGTTACTGGACTGGGTTCTTCTTTGTGTTGTCCTATGATGTGTTACTAGACTGCGTTTCTGTTTTGTGTTGCGCTATGTGTGTTACTGAACTGGGTTCTGTGGTGTTGCCCTTATGATGTGGTTACTGACTGGGTTCTGTTGTGTTGCCTAGATGTGTGTTACTGCTTGGGTTCTGTTGTGTTGGTCCTATGATGTGTTACTGGATGGGTTTCTGTTGTGTGGCCCTATGATGTGTTACTGACTGGGTTCTGTTGTGTTTGCCTAATGTGTGTTACTGACTGGGTTTCTGTTGTGTGTCCTAATGAATGTGTTTCTGACTGGGTTTCTGTTTGTGTTGCCCCTATGGATGTGTTACTGACTGGGTTCTGTTGTGTTGCCTACTGAATGTGTTAGCTGATGTTTCGTTGTTGCTACTGACTGTGCTGGTTCTGTTTGTGGTTGCCTATGATGTTGGTTATCTGACTGGGGCTTTTTGTGTTTGCCCTATGATGTGGTTACTGAGTGGTTGTGTGTGCTGTATGTGTTCGATGGTGCGTTGTGCCTATGATGTGTTAAATGACTGGGTTCTGTTGTGTTGTCCTATTGATGTGTTAAACTCGACTGGGTTCTGTTGTGTGCGCACTATGATGTGTTTACTGACTGGGTTTCTGTGTGTTGTCTATGAATGTTGTTACTGACTGGGTTGGTGTGTGTTGCCTATTGATGTGTTACTGACTGGGTTCTTTTGGTGGTTGCTAAGGGAGTGTTACTGACTGGGGCTGTTGTGTTGCCTATGATGTGTTACTGACTGGGTTCTGTGTGTTGCCCTATGATGTGTTACTGACTGGGTTCTGTTTGTGTTGTCTATGATGTGTTACTGACTGGGTTCTGTTGTGTTGCCTATGATGTGTTACTGACTGGGTTTGTTTGTGTTGTCCTATGATGTGTTACTGACTGGGTTCTGTTGTGTTGCCCTTGATGTGTTGTTACTGACTGGGTTCTGTTGTGTTGTCCTATAATGTGTTACTGACTGGGCTGTCTGTGTTGCCCTATGATTGTTTACTGACTGGGTTCTGTTGTCTTGCCCTATGATGTGTTACTGACTGGGGGTTCTGTTGTGTTGCCCTATCGATGTGTTACTGACTGGGTTCTGTTTGTTTGCCTATGATGTGTTACTGACTGGGTTCTGTTGTTGCCCTATGATGTGTTACTGACTGGGTTCTGTTGTTGTTGCCCTATGATGGTGTTACTGACTGGGTTTGTTTGTTGTCATATGATGTGTTACTGACTGGGTTCTGTTGTGTTGCCCTATGATGTGTTACTGACTGGGTTCTTGTTGTGTTGTCTATGATGTGTTATGACTGGGTTCTGTTGTGTTGCCCTATGATGTGTTACTGCTGGGTTCTGTTGTTTGTTGCCCTATGATTGTTACTGACTGGGTTCTGTTGTGTTGTCCCTATGCATGTTTGTTCTGACTGGGTCTGTTTGTGTTGCCTAATGATGTGTTACTACTGAGGATGGTTCTGTTGTGTTGCCCTATGATGTTTACTGGACTGAGGTTCCTGTTGTGTTGTCCCATTGATGTGTTACTGATGGGTTCTGTGTGTTTCCGTATGATGTGTTACTGACTGGGGTTCTGTTTGTGTTGCCCTATGATGCTGTTACTTGACTGGGTTCTTGTGTGTTGCCCTATTATGTGTTAACTACTGGGTTCTGTGGTTGTCCTAATGATTTGTTACTGATGGGGTCTGTTGTGTTGCCCTATGAGTGTTACTGACTGGGTTCTGTTGTGTTGCCCTTGATGTGTTTACTTGACTGGGTTCTGTTTGTGTTCCCTATGATTGTGTTCTGACTGGGTTCTGTTGTGGTTGCCCTATTTGATTGTTATGACTGGTTCTGTTTGTTGCCCTATGATGTGTTACTGACTGGGTTCTGTTGTTTGCCTTATACGATGTGTTACTGACTTGGGTCTGTTGTGTTCCGCTCTGATGTGTTATGACTGGGTCTGTTGTGTTAGCTATGATGTGTTTACTGACTGGGTTCTGTTATGTTGCCCCTATGATGTGTTACTGACTGGGTTTTCTGTTGGTGTTGTCTATGATGTGTTACGACTGGGTTCTGTTGTGTTGCCTATGATGTGTTACTGACTGGGTTCTGTGTGTTGCCCTACGATGTGTTACTGACTGGGTTCTGTTATGTTTTCCGTATGATGTGTTCTGACTGGGTTCTGTGTGTTGTCCTACTGATGTGTTACTGACGTGGGTTCTGTTGTGTGTCCTATGATGTGTTAACTGACTCGCGCGCTTTCTGTTGTGTTGCCCTATGATGTGTTACTTAGACTGGGTTTCTTCTGTTGTGTTGCCCTATTTGATGTGTTACTTGACTGGGCTTCTGTTTGTGTTGCCTATGATGTGTTACACTGACTGGGTTTCTGTTGTGTTGTCCCTATGATTGTTACTGACTGCGGGCTTTGTTGTGTTGCCCTATGATGTGTTACTGACTGGGTTTCTGTTGTGTTTGTCCTATTGATGTGTTCACTGGGCTGGGGCTGTTTAATTCTCACCTCCCTGGAGATGTGACATGGGTCAGAGAGAGGAGAGGAGAAAAGAGAGAGGGAGAGAAGGCAGACCAAGGTGAACAGACGACAGCCGGACCCTTCCCTCCTCTATACAACCTCCTTCCTCCTTCTCCAAGGCAGGCCGGCACCCAAAGCGCACGCTTGGGGGGTTGACAACAAATTACACAACCCAAATAGACAGTTGAGCAGTGGGACTGTGAGGCTAAAGTATAAAGGTAGGTTGTAGTGGTATGATAGTCTCCAGGTATTAGACACAGTATTAAGGTCTGGTAGTGTTATTGATAGTCTCCAGGTATGTAGACTACAGTATAAGGTCTGTAGTGGTAATGATAGCCTCCCAGTATATAGAATATCAGTAATAAGGTCACGGGTTGTGTGGTAATGATAGTCTCCAGGTATAAAAGACTACAGTATAAGGTCCTCTAGTGGTAATGATAGCCTCCAGGTATATAGACTACAAGTATAAGGTCAGGGGTTGTAGTGGTAATGATAGTCCTCCAGGTATACTAGACTACAGTAATAAGGTTGTAGTGGTTTATGATAGTCTCCAGGTATAATAGACTACAGTATAAAGGTCTGTGTGGTAATGTAGTCCTCCAGGTATATAGACTACAGTAATAAGGGTCTGTAGTGGTATGATAAGTCCTCCAGGTATAAAGACTTACCAGTATAAGGTCTGTAGTGGTAAATGATAGCCTCCCGGTATATAAAAGGACCCCCCCCAAAAAAAACTACAGTATAGGTCTGTAGTGGTAATGGATAGTCTCCAGGTATACTAGACTACAGTATAAGGTCAGGGGTTGTAGTGGTTTATGATTAGTCTTCAGGTATAATAGACTCAGTTATGAGTCTGTAGTGGTATGATAGTCCTCTCAGGTATTAGACTAACAGTAATAAGGTTGTAGTGGTAATGATAGTCTCCAGGTATATAGACTCCAGTATAAGGTATGTAGTGTTTAATGATGTCCGGTATATAGACTACAGTATAAGGTCTGTAGTGGTAATGATAGTCTCAGGTATTTAGACTAACAGTATAAGGTCTGTAGTGTAAATGATAGTCTCCAGGTATATAGACTACAAGGTATAAGGTCTGTTAGTGGTAATGATAGCTCCAGGCCTATATATCAATGTACTGGTATCCTCAGAGGCCAGAGACAACAAGTACCACGTGGCTAGCTTATAGACCCTGCTTAGCTTATAGACCCCTGCTAGCTTTATAGACCCCTGCTAGCTTATAGACCCCTGCTAGTTATAAGACCCTGCTAGCTTATAGACCCCTGCTAGCTTATAACCCCTGCCAAGCTTATAGACGCCCTGCTAGCTTTAGACCCTGCTTTTATGTGAAGTGTTAATGTGGCGTTTGGTATGCATGGGCACATATAGGGCATGTGAGATGGGCAGTGTGTGTGTGTGTGTGATGTTGAGAGGGCAAGCAGAGCAGCTGAGGTTGGTTTATAGGGTTAGGGAATGAGCTCAGGCATCTAACAGACTCACTGGGATGAACGGGGCACGGAGGAGGGGAGAAAGGGGGATGGAGGGAGTGAGGGGGGAGAAACGCAGGGTGGATTGGGTGGGAGGGGGGGAGAAAGAAGGATGGAGGGAGCTGAGGGGGTTGAGAAGAGGGGATGGAGGGACTGAGGGGGGAGAAAGAAGGGTGGAGGGGTGAGGGGGGAGAAAGAAGGGTGGAGGGGCGGAGGGGGCGAAAGAGGGGTGGAGGGGGGAGAAAGAAGGTGGAGGGGGAGGGGGAGCGAGAGAGGGGTGGAGGGGAGAAAGAAGGGTGGAGGGGCGGCGAGGGGAAAAGAGGGATGGAGGGAAGTGACGGGGGGAGAAAGAAAGGGTGGAAGGGCAGAGGGGGAGAAGGGGGAGAAGAAGGGGGGGAAAGAGGGGGAGAAAGAGGATGAGGGAGTGAGGGGAGAGAAAGAAGGGTGGAGGGGCGGAGGGGGCCGGAATGGG
>NW_019947031.1:0-25529 GCF_002910315.2 Salvelinus sp. IW2-2015 | reverse complement strand
AGTAAGATGTGTCAGCCTACTGTCAGGGTGCTTGGGGGAACCGTAACTTTTTCACTCACTGTTCACACTAAGGGGAATCTGACCTAAGACGCACAAGAACATAGCAGGCCCTTGTTATTGGCAGACTGGGATTTCCAGTGTTTGGGTTTTTAGTCCGATTACTGCTTGCAGTGTTATAGGTTTTGACGTGGATTTTACATGTCCAGTTCTGCTGTGGTTTACATTCCAATACTAGCGGAAACCTAGCATAAACCTTTGCCTCACCTTAGCTCGGTCCAGGTGTTAGTACGTATTCTGCTACTACACCTTGCTCCCCTGGTCAGGGTGTTTAGTAGCGCATTCCCTCTACTAGACCTTAGCTCTGGTCAGGGTGTTTAGTAGGCGTTCTCTACTACACCGTAGCTCTGGTCCAGGGTGGCTTAGTAACACATTCCTTTACTCACATCTTAGCTCTGCCAGGGTGTTAGTACACGCTTCCTCTATAACACCTTAGCTCTTGTCCAGGTTGTTTAGTAGGCTTCTTCCTCTACTAAAGAGAGGAGTTCATTAACTAGGCAGAGGTAACTGTTTCTGGTTGTGCAACGAGGACCCAGAGCTTAGTCCCTTCCTATGATCGCAGATAAAGAACAGATCATAAAACAGGAAATGACTGCTTGAGTTAGCTCTGTGCAAAACAACATGTAGGCTACAGTGGTCAGTGGGTGTCGCAGCCCGGATGTGCCTCAACAATACTTTCCTTCAGGTTTTATTCTTCATTATGTATGACACTGGTATCATTACATCTGCAAATTTTACCACAATGGGTCACCTGCAGAAGTGGACATGGAAAAAGAGTAACCTCAGGAACACACTAATGTAAAATAATTTTCATTCACCGCATAAACCAATTTTTTTTACATGAAATGATTTCAACTCCAGAAATGCGCGGAACCAGGTTCCCCCCTTCTTTCCACCCCTCCCCCTCAAAAGTCATCCACCCCTGGCCACTCTACATTGTTTTACAAGTTTGAACATGGACTCCGCTAAAACAACCTCCTGCTTGTTACAGTCCAGTCCCTCACAGAACGTACCACAAGCAAGAGCTACTCTTCGGCCTTCGTGCAAAACAGGATAAGATCTTGTAAAAACTTGATCTCTGGCTTTGAGGAATGCATTTTTGACGTAGTTTTTCACACCCCCCTGGCTAGCTGGAGAATGTGTCTGGGAGGACACATCACACCCCTGCCCCGTAGACTGTTAAAAGCGAGGTGAGTCATCAGTATTGCTACACATGTGAATATGGTGTGAGAGATTATCTGACAAACCACCCAAGGAAGATATCTATCTCTAGTGAGCCACATGGCAATTCCTTTGAGGTACAGAGCTGTAACGGAAGGCCACTCATCTTTCTGTTTCCATTTTCCCTAAATAACTTAGAGGGGCAGAATTAACCAGTTTGTATTCTCATTCATGCTATCTTTATCCGGAGGTTGTTCTCTGCTTCGCTCCTCCCTGCCCGACGCCGTGTCCCGCGGAAGGGGAACTTAGTTCTTCTCTGCACACGGAGCTAAATGGATAGTTTACAAAAACCTGTTGTTATTCTGCAAAGATAGAGAATAAACTCTTGAGCCATCTATCCAGTCATTAGTTTAAGTTAGCGATTCATTTGGTTTGTGGTGTAATTCTGGCTCTAAGTTATTTAGGGAAAATTGGAAAAGAAAATGAGTGGCCTTCCTACAGCTCTGTACCCCATGAATTGCCATGTGTCCTAGAGATAGATATCTTCCTTGGTGGCTTTGTTCAGATAATCCTCACACAATAGTTCAATTTTGTAGCAATACTGATGACTCCCTCGCTTTTAAACAGTCTACGCAGGGTGTTAGATGTGTCCCTCCCAAGACACCTTCTCCCAGCTAGCAGGGGGGTGAAAAACTACGTCAAAAATGCATTCCTCAAGCCAGAGATGCCAGTTTTTAACAGATCTTATCCTGTTTGCACCAGGCCGAAAGAGTAGTCTCTTCGCTTGTTGCGTACGTTGTGAGGGACTGGACTGTAACAATCAGGAGTTTGTTTTTAGGATGTCCAGGGTTCAAACTTGGTAAAACACATGTAGCAGTGGCCAGGGGTGATGGGGGGGAGGGTGGAGAGGGGGGGAACTGGTTCCGTGCATTCTGGGAGAGTGAAATCAAATTTTGACTGGTAAAAAATTGTTTATGGTGAATGAAATTATTTTACATTAGTGTGTTCCTGACGTTAGCTCTTTTTCCATGTCACTTTCTTGCAGGTGACGCCATGTGTGGGTGAAATTTAGCAGATGTAATGAATACCGAATTTTGTCATACATAATGAAGAAAAACCTGAAGGAAAGTCTTTTGAGGGCACCATCTCGGGTGTCGACACACTGACACTTGTAGCCTACATGTTGTTTTGCACATGCTAACCTCACAGCCAGGTCATTTCCTGTTTTGACATCGTCTTTATCTGCTATGCATAGGAAAAGGACTAGCCCTCTGGTTGTTGCACAACACCAGAAAGAGTTACCTCTGTAGTTTAATTACCTCCTCTCTCGTTAGTAGAGGAAGAACCTACTACACAACCTGGACAGAAGGCTAAGGTGTTTTAGTCGAGGAGCGTGGTAACTAACACCCTGGACCAGAGCTAAGATATTAGTAAAGGAATTGTGTACTAACACCCCTGGACCAGAGCTACGGTGTTAGCGTCGAGGAACGCCTACTAAACACCCTGGACCAGAGCTAAGGTCTTAGTAGACGGATGGCCTACTAAACACCTGGACCAGAGCTAAGGTGTTAGTAGAGGAATACGTCTAAACACCCTGGACCAGAGCTACTGGTAGGCAAAGGTTTATGCTAGGTTTCCGGCCTAGTTATGGAATGTAAACACAGCAGAACTGGACATAAATCCACGTCAAAACCTATTAACACTGCAAAGCAGTACGGGACTAAAACCCAACACTGGGATTCCAGTCTGCAATAAAAGGCTGCTTGTTCTTGCGTCTAGTCAGAAATCGCGACATTAGTGTTGAACAGTGAGTGAAAGTATCGCGCACCCAAGCCAGCCTGTGGAGTAGGCTGACACATCGTGTACTGTTCAATTTGCGTAGTTTGCAAAAGCTTTTCTGCTTCCAGAGTTGTTAATGTTAACAACAGCTGCTGCCTTTTATACGTTTTATAGATATTCTGTATCAAAGGACAACGTTTGGGGAAGTCGCTAAATTCAAGCCGCATGCTGAACAATCATAAACAAAGCAGATTCAGGAGTGGCACCTTTTTTCCCAGATGTTTTTCCTAATTGAAGCAGATCGTGAAGAGATGATGGCAGTGGGAAAAGAGAGAGCGAGAGGTTGTGTCTAAAGGGCACTAGGCAGATTCTAGCCTTTGCCGACATTTTAGACCTGTGTGCCTACACTGACAGCCAAGGCATGGGATGATTGCCTATGCTGTGTTTTGTTAAAGCAGGGCCCATTATCAAACGGTAATGAAACTCATAGCAGAACGCCAAGCTGGATATTTCAAAGAGCTCTAATCTCCCTTGTGGGTCTAGGTTGCCAGAACAGCGCCGACCCTAGTGTGATCACCCATCAAAGGGCACATCAGTGCTTGGTGACACGTGGGAATGGGGAAGGAAGTAGGCTCCTCCTCTCCATTTGAGAGAGAGAACTGTGACAAGAAAGCACATTCAAAAAGAAAAAATGGGGCAAGATTAGTTCTGATAGTCAAACATGCAAACTGCAACTGTAACAAGCATTTGATGAGGGTCTCGCTGAAGCAAAAGAAAGAAATACACTCTCACGAGAGTAACTGTTTCAACAGCTTTCTAGGATGTGATTGAAGTATCTAACGGCATATTTGAATACGCTCATTTGACTGCTAAGAGCTTTGGAGAGGAGAGTGGCATGGCCTTTTCAGAGAGACCCCATGTTCACATAATGAATAAATGAACCTTTGCGTGTGCAACAGCTTTGTTTAAAAGAAGGAGTTTGTGGACCAGTGGACTGGCATATACAGAGCAGTGTATAAATAGGAGTTTTGTTTTACTGCTCTATCTGGTTTTCACAATTAATTATTGAGAGAGTGAGAGGCTGGGATCCTCTTATATACAAGACTATTAAATTTAGGTCTAAACGGTATTCTAGCAGCCCAACGTCTATCAGACTAGTCCATTATTTAATGGAGTAAATTGGTATTTAACACAAATGAGTTCCAAAACCACGGTGACACTTTGACGCGCAATGAGATTGCTGCAAGGTGTTGTGCAGGCATTCCTTAGGCATGCCTCGCTGCTCCTTCCTCACATATCACAGCTTGTGATGTTGTACGCTGCTGGTTTAAACATGTTCATCAGCAAATAAGACTCCTTTAGTAAATACGTAGAAGTAGTCACTTGTGCACACACTCAATTTGCGTAGTTTGCAAACTTCTGCTTCCAGAGTTGTTAATGTTTAACAGCTGGCTGCCTTTTTATAGTTGTTATAGATATTCTGTACTCAAGGACAACGTTTGGGGAAGTAGCTAAATCAAGCAGCATGCTGACAATCATAAACAAAGCAGATTCAGAGTGGCACATTTTTTCCCAGATGTTTTTCTATTGAACAGATCGTGAGAGATGATGGCAGTGGGGAAAGAGAGAGCGAGAGGTTGTGTCAAAGGGCACTAGGCCAGATTCTAGCCTTTGCCGACATTATAGACATGTGTGCCTACACTGACAGCCAAGGCATGGGATGATTGCCTATGCTGTGTTATGTTAAAGCAGGGCCCATATCAAAGGTATGAACTCAATACAGAACGCCAAGCCTGGATATTTCAAAGAGCTCCTATCTCCTAATGTGTCATAGGTTGCTCAGAACAGCGCCGACACTAGTGTCATCACCATCAAAGGCACATCAGTGCTTGGTGACACAGTGATTGGGGGGGAAAGGAGGATGGGGTCCTCCTCACATATTTTGATACAAACTGTGACAAGGAAAGCTCATTCAAAAGGAAAAAAATGGGGCCAAGATTAGTTTCTGATAGTCAAACATGCAAAATGCAACTGTAACAAGCATTTGATGAGGTCTAGCAACAACAAAAAAGAAAAGAGCAAATAGCACTCTCACAGATAACTGTTTCAACAGCTTTCTAGGATGTGATTGAAGTATCTAAAAGGCATATTTGATACGCTCATTTGACTGCRAAACAGATTTGGAGAGGAGAGTGCATGGGCCCCCTTTTCACAGAACCCCATGTTGCACCATCAGCATATGAATAAATGAAACTTTGCYTTGCTTGGCAACAGCTTGGTTAAAAAAGGAGTTGTGACAGTGGACTGGCATATACAGAGCAGTGTATAATGGAGTTTTGTTTACTGCTCCTATTGGTTTTCACATTATTATTGAAATGAGAGTCTGGATCCCCTCTATATAAAGACTATTAATTTAGGTCTAAACGTATTCTAGCAGCCAACGTCTATCAAGACTAGGTCCAMTATTAATGGAGTAAAATTGGTTATTTAAACACAAATGAGTTCCAAAACAAGGTGACACTTTGACCAATGAGAGAGCTGCAAGGTYTGTGCAGGCATTCCTTAGCATGCCTGCWGCTCCATTCCTCACCACTATCACAGCTGTGATGTTGTAGCTGCTGTTTAAACATGTTCATCAGCAAATAAGCACTCCTTTAGTATGACACTAGTAGGAGTCATTGGTGTCAAACATGAAGCAGAATACAACCTCTACTTCTCGATCATGTACTCCTTTGAATAGGCAATATTGGTTATTTTCCAAGGTAAGGTTTGATTATGATTGTTTTGTAGCATAGAAGCAAAGGCATAAAAACATTGCTAATATCATCCTATTGAATATGTTGCCTGAAGGCCAATGGTATGAAAAACCAACCCAGTGAACGGTCATTAGGGGGGGGCTTTTGATATCATGCATGATTGATCACATAACTATTGGGCTTAGAAAGAATGTGTCTTCTTAGTGAGGCGGATTTTCTCATGCATTCACACAATAATAAACTAACAGCCTAAATCAATGATTAACCAGTCTTCACAGCAAATTTGTAAAATGAAAATTTGTACAATGAAAATGTGTGCGTAAATTTAAATTAGGCAGAGTGAGGTGCACAGATTACGCAAAATCAGCAGACAAAACCAGCAGAAATCTAAACATATTAAATACTTACCCAAAATATTAAGTTAAAAAGGAAAAGTAGATATTTGACAACTGGGCTGACAAAGCTGAACTCTTTATCGTAAGTCGCCAGCGCGGCTCTTTTCCCCATGGTTAAAAATCAGAATTCCCAATCCGTGCGTAAATGTAGGCTATCACCTGCCTTGGTCTTTCCGCAATAGTCCAGGTATATCAACGCATTCATACGTGCGTTTAGAGCTACTTTTTATTTACGGAGTAAAGTACAGTAGCCTAAGTTGTAGGGCGAGTCACTTCTCACACTCGGTGGTGCTGGATTCCTATTACATTTCCTTATTCAGACAAGTCTAGAGAAAATAGGCTACATACACAACAGAGACACGAGCAAAAGCCTACAGCCGCAGCGCAACCTTGGGTTTGTAAAGAGGGCGTCTTTCTCAGTATTGTGCGACGTGGGTCACCTGTTTCAAAGTTGCTTGTGCTACTGTGATTAATGATTGACGGATGTAGCCGAATGCGTAACTTTGAATTTGTTTGGTATCTGCAATGCAATCAATTACAAAACAATACAAAATAAAAACTATTAATTTGCTTTAATGAATTAAAACATGATTAACAAACCAATGTTATGCTTGAGGTTTGAGGCTATAGGTACATTTGACTACAGAAGATCAAACTGGTACACAAATTGCACAATAAATACACACTTGCTCAAGTTTACATGATTTAGCCTAACACAGTGTCAAATATCTTTAATTTTAAGGGTTTGTCAGTTTGACATTAAAGGCCCAATTAGCCGTTTTTATATCAATATCAAATAATTTATGGGTAACAATTAGCTAAGTACATTAATGTAATAGATTTCAATAAAAAATGGGCAAAAAACTATTTCTCAAGCAAGAATTTTGCTAGTACTTTCTGTGAGTGGTCTGAGTTGGGAGGGGGAAACGGAAAACTAGCTGTTATTGGCAGAATTAGGAATTAGAATACTAGACGAGACTTGACACTTCTTATGATGGCCTAAAGGTCAGCCATTCCGATCAGATAGTGTAAAATAATTAATTTTAAGAATTTAAAATATAGCACTCACAGCTTTCCAAGAAAACAAAAATGTTGACATTTAGGATCATGCATTTTAGAGGCTATTTATACAGAAAATGTGTATAAAAACGGTATTTAAAATGATCTGACAATATTTTAATACACAATTTCGGGTATATCACATGCCTTACATATATTTTTCTGCATAAATAAAATCTGGATTATGCCTCAACGGCCATTCATAGACTAGTTTGGATTTGTCCCTGACCAATTTGGCTGCCATTTTCACTCCATTCTGGAACTTTGAGGGTTTATAACATAGACCCCTCTAGCAATTTAATTGGATCTCTATGTTTGGAACTCTCTTTGTTATTGGTCTATTAACCAAATTACCGCCTGGTGACGTCACCTGGCAAACTGAAACTCCCGCCCATGCAAACCTGCTGATTAGAAGGTCCTATGTCGATTGGATTTTCAAGCAGCAACTATCAGGATTTTTTAAACGCTTTTACAGTGTTAGTTAATCAGCTGTTGTATTTAAATAATCTGACAAAGTGTGAATGACTCAACATGACAGTTTTGCTTAGGTCATGGCTTTGTCCGGACATACAGAATTGAGACAGGCAGTTCCTTTGAGATTGATGTTCTCATATGATTACAAAGTAAAACAGATGCACAAAGAGAGAACAGTGAATAGTATTTATGCCTTGAATTGTGAGGAAATTCAGATTACCATGTGCCTTCATCTGAGATCACCATTCTTTTTTTCTTTTTTTTAAGTGATACAAAATAAAATAAAAAGGACAAAATAAGTTACTCTTATGGCCTGTAATGAATGGTGTGATGTGTAAAGGGAGAATGCTGTTATGGCAGGGTATTACACTACACAGACCCTGTCCAGGAGGCTTTTGAGGCCTGGGACTCTCTTAGTCACTGGCAGCCTTCCAGGTAGCCCTCCTCTGGGGTCGCCCTTTAGTGCCAGCTGGCTGCCTGCTAGCACCAGACAAGTTGGATCTGGTCCTCTTATTTTTACAAGGAGGCTATGGATTAAAGGGTCCTCTGTTCAGTYCGCCATGCTCCTAGCCTATAGAGTAGAGTAGAGAAAATACATGAATGTACCCAACCTAAGTTGTTATTTTTTGCCTGATAAGTAGTAGTAATGAAACTAGTGGTGGATATAGTAGTGGTGGTGAAATTGGTACACCCAATTGGCCATTTAAGATTGACTTTGAAGGTTTGAAGTTGTCAAGTTTACACACAGCCAACATTTAGATCCATGACCATTTCCTAACCATATGTTTGAATGCAGGACCCACCTGCCCCTTTATAAAGTACAGTACTTAGGCAGTATAGGTGACCTAAGCCTTTGACCAAGTATCTATAATTTAATGCCAGCAATATAATGTCAAAAAGCAGAACTGAGACATCTAGTGATTAGTGACGTACCCTGCTCAAAAACAAGCAGAACCGAGACACGAGCTAGTAAAAAGCATACAATGGCGCCATCTGTCGGAATATTATTTGAGCACGTTAATAATATTTCATGAATATATTTATTTTACACAAGAAGGCCACTCGAGAGCGCCTTTGTATCTGTATGGGTCCGTAGCCCATTGAAGTTGACATTTAAAATGGTTAAGGTAAGGGTTAACGTTCAACACACTGTCACGGCTTATTGTGAAATAGACACAAATGACTTATTCGAAATTCGTGACAGGCACGARTTTCATCACAACGCATTTCCTGTGTATTACACTATTTTCTTGATGCACTCGTGTACATTTCAAGAATTCCAATTTGCRGAGGCTAACATTAGCACGGTTAGGGGTTAAGGTTGTGGTTAATATGCTAGCTAAGTAGTTAAAGGGTTAGGTTTTGGAGTTGGGTTAAGGTTAGGGGAAGGGTTAGCTAACATGCAAAGTAGCGAAAATGCTAAAGTTATCAATGAAGAGATTCGAACACACAACCTTCGGTTTGCTAGATTTTCGCGTTATACGCCCCTCCCTTTCGTTTCTGTATTAAGTAACCTACTGTCTTTATCAGTGATGGAAATGCACTGTATACAAAATCGTGTACTGCACACGAAAACATATACTTTTTCGTGTGTCTGTCACACATTTCCAATAGGCAATTCGTGTCTATTTCACATATGTGACACTGGTTGTTTAGGGTTTAGGGTAGGAACGTCCCAAGGACACTGGATAGCAATGACCAAAATAGGGCCAGGCCGACCGGACTACTATTCCATGGGAGAATGAGTGATCTTCTGTCTTTTATTTTTTTTATCTGCAAGGCAATTGTCATGTTGACAACATTCACGGAATTATGTAGTATGATAAACTGAAACAAAACCAATTTATATATATTTTTTCTAATTTAGGTGAGTATTTTGGAAATGTAGATGCATATACTTTGGAAAAACACCAACCAAAGAACTATAATACGTATATAGATAGCACCAATAAGATAATAAGAAAAGGTGATACATTCTCTCATCATCCAACTACTGTAGGAAAGAAAATACAAGTCCCATGATCACTGGTTTAGTGACGTCAGAGTTGACGTGCTCCCCACTCCATCAAGTGATCTTCCTCTGGTCGAGTATGCGGCTGTCGAGTGTCGACGGTTGTAAAACTGCATTCCCGGTGTTAAGCTGGAGCCTAGATGCGCGGTCAGTTTCTAACATTGAATTCGGTCAATCGCGTCAGAGTGTGACATCCTAGGCTGAGGTCGGGAAGGTAAGAAATGGTCCTTCATTCGCATCTGTCATGTGCGCTTTTCATTCTGTAGATAGCCATCACTTTTCCGCTACACATTCCTCTGTAACCTGCAATTCAGGTTAAAACATGTGGTTGACGTTAGTTASCTACCTTTTATTTTGAGGAAGTGGTTGTGTTTTGTCAGTGATGACACAAGTCGCTAGGCAGCTAACAAAATCAGAGGAACAGCCAGTTACTATACACATGGTGTGATAACTTCACGTCTTTGTTGTCAGGGTTCTAGAAGTTCAGTTTAATATATTTAATTTAATGTTGAATTTTTGTTTAAATATTCTGATTTTACAGTAAGTAGTCAGTCATAGCCTATACCTTTACGTCAATGCCTATAAAGGAGGGTAGCTCTCCAGGAACAACGGTTGGAAAGCCCTGCTTTAGACGTTGTTCTGATTAAGAGTAATGTGATCATGTTTACCATTGCCGCAGAAGTCTATAAAGTATATGATAAGAATATGGATGTCTATTTTTAGTAAGGCTGCTGGAGACCTTTCCTCTAAGTAGCTTCCAACCTGAAAGGTCAATATCCTCTGGTTTGCCATGTTGTGTAGGCCAGGCTACCACAGTCAGTCTGAAGTGTAGTTTGGACTGTTCTTTAGCCCAACGAATAGGCTCCTATCTCTGCATTGATTTTGGAGTGTAAACTTTCTTATGTAGAACACACATGGGGTGTATTCATTAGTGCCAACTGTAGTACAACTATTTGCAACAGAACATTTTGCCACGAAAACCAGTTTCTTATTGGACAAGTTCAGGAGTTCACTTCCTGTTTCTTCCCCTTTGGTTCCTAGTGAATAAACCCCTGTTTTTCTTTTTCCACATGGAGCAGAAAATTTGGTCACAATTTTGCGATATCAGTTCAAAAATATTTGCTTGAAAAGATAGCCCATATGTCTGAAAACATTACCCCTCCCAAAAATAATCAGAAACGCATTGTAATCTCCATAAATAGGGCTACTCTATTAATGTAAACTACCAGCCGCATGGTGCTCAACCCTGCTGGAGTTTGGTCAAAACAACGCATTGCTTCAAAAACATTTGGTCTAAACAGTTACTGACTGTTTTGTCTTCCTCTCTCAGCAGAGCAGCGGGAGGAAGCAGGACGTGTGGAAAAGGAGACGGCGAACCACACAGAGAGAGAGAGAAAGAACCTACTCAAGCTAGGAGCCCCCCCTTTCTCTGACATGCCCAGTGTCCTGTCTGTGTTATGGAACATGTGACGCCCTGCGAGGATGCGTCCCCACCGCTGATGTACCGTGTGGAACGGCCTGTGTTCAATGAGGCCTACCTCCACACCCAGCTCCTGCACCCGAGAGAGAGGACCCCCAAGACCATCAGGCAGAGACTGGCACAGCAGCTCCAGTAAGCATATACATCGAGTTAGTGTCCACAGACCTGGGTTGTGTTTAATAGTACACACTGTAGCAAAACGTTTTGCAACAGAAAATGGAAAACATTTGTGGTTCTTATTGGACAGGTCCAGGTAGTCCCACCCTGTTACAGTTTGTTTTCTGCCGTCAGGCGACTAAAGAACACAACCCTGTTACAGATATCAACAGACTAGTGTTGTGTTCTTCAAACCTGGTCATTGGGACCCACAGTGTGTTCAAGTGTTGTTCCAGCCCAGTAGACATACCTATCAGTGTTTTGATGACCTGGATTGAAAAACATTGCTGAGTGTGTGACTGGGATGTGGAATTATGCAATACCTTGTTTCAGGAAATTTGTTGCGACTCAAAGCTTATGTGAAGTTATGATTATAATTTTTTTATCTGACAAAATTTGTCTAGTATTACACTAGTAGAAGTACACACCCATTTACTTGCTGCTAGGAAGCTTCCCTAATAGATAAGCTGATTAAGGCTGAAGTTGAGAGACACACACGACACACACACCTACTCACTCACTCTCTCTCTTCTCAGCTGCTTCAATCATGAGAAGACGAAAGCCATTCTCTGAGCTTCCTGGCCCATGTTTAAACGGACCGGCGCCGTGCCTACCCTAGGTCAAAGGAAGTACCCTGTGTTGGAGACCCTGGTCTCAGCCTCAAAAGCACGGGTCATGCAGCTACCTCAAGGAATCAGATGCGTGTTGGATCAGGGGTATCCTGCTAGCACTTCCCAGGATGGTTTAGATCAGGGCCGAACGCACTGCTCAGAATGGTGCTCGTTTTAATAAAGTGTATGATCGAAGCTGAATAAATTGAATAATGAAGTTAGGTGCTGGGAATGTTAGGTGAAAATTTTTCCCTGGTAACCCAGCGAAAGACGTAAAACCAACAACAGCGTTCCGGAGAAGAGAAGAAGCCTACCGCAAGTTGATATGCCTTGATTGAATCCGAGAATTACAAGAGGTAATGGCTGTTGTTGACATGTGGGACTTTAAGAAGCACTCACGAAACAGTAGTTACACATCATTCAAGAAGACTCCATATTGCATTAAAAATGGCGATTAAAGAACAGACGCAAGAATCGAGATGAAGTGGAAGCGAATAGCAGCTGTGGAATTCACCTGTAAAAAACATGTCAAATTTCATTCACTAAGGCTGATCACCATCATGACAATTTTTGACTTAGGAGGGTCTAATTTTAGTGCGTGAGGGTAATACATTAATTTATTTTATTTTTTAAGAGGTATTAAAACAAACGTGTAGGTATGACACAGATGTTGCAGTTGGAGATGCATTTCTTCATAGTGTAGAGAAGATTTTATGCAATGTAAGAGTATATCTTGCCGGTACAACCGAGAAAGAAGAGGAAGAGAAGAGGTGCGTACACCACTGTGAGACCGCAAGTGAGACTGAGGCCAAGAGAACGAGAACAAGGCTGCATAGGGCGAGACCAGCTCTCTTGATAGATGAAGGAGACGTAATGCGTTGAAGAGATGAAGATAGAGTGCCAGAGTGCTCCGTGTGTGTGAAAGATGATAATTGTAGGGGATAAGTAAGATGGTGAAGAGGCAAAAAAATAGGAAAAGCACGAGCGAGTGCTAAAAAGGTTGGGGCGGAACGGAAGTAAGCAATGAGAGAGTAAAGAATCCCAACGAGAAAATTTGTGCGCAGAGAGGTACGAAGCACAGAAATAGACTTATCCTCAAAATGTGTGAGGAAGCGAGAGAGGAGGAGGAGAGAGAGGGGTGGGAGGAGAGAGAGAGAAGGGGACCAGACGAGAATGAGAGAGAGAGAGGGAGGGGACCAGAGAGAGGAGAGAGAGAGAGGAGAGAGGAGGAGGAGGACAGAGAGAAGGAGGAGAGAGAAGGGGAAGAGGAGAGGAGAGGGACAGAGAGAAGGGAGGAGAGAGAGAGGAGGAAGGAGGTTTAGGGAGGATCTCCTGAAAACAAGAAGTATCCTGAAGTTTATCAGCTGTTGTCCAACAACTTAACAATTGAACATGTATGCCTCTGGGGCAATTGGAAGCCGGAGTGGGCTCATACAGAATTTCCTCTCTTTCTCTGATGACGAGATAAGTTTTACATTCCCAGTAGCTGACCATTAAAATTTCACGTTTTGCCACTATATATGCCAGACATCCAGTGTAGTGAAACAGTTGAAAGCAATGTCAGCAAGCCCCGTACAATACAGCTGGACTTAATGATTCGAACAAGCGCCATCTATGTCATCTAGTCTTGAGACAGCGAGAGATAGCACCTATTGTGAAATAGTCATGATTAGATTCCAACCGTACAGTAGTTGGTGTATGACATTGTCAAAATACTTGTTTGTTCGCGGACGTTGAAAGGAATATTTTTTCATGAGGTGTTGTCGAGCTATGTCTGGTTTGAGGGGTGAAGCAGTGTGGATTTTTGTGCTGTAGTCCGGTGTAGAGTGTGCCTTCTCCCTCCTCACTGTCGTTTGCGGCCAACATATGAGCACAGACTACACCCTTCTCTCTTCCCCATTCAATGTTGCGAGTGCAGAAAGGCTATTGGTTCTGTTTGGGAGGGTTAGCTGTTCCACCTCAAGACAGGATAGAGCCCGCACAGCCCAGCACATGTGCGTTGCGCCAATCTGACCTACAGTATATACATTGCACCCGATTCGCGAACCACACCAAATAACTGAGTGTGGAGCCGTGTGCGGACTGAGACGAGCAGGCTCTGAGGAGCAGAATGTGTGCTGTTGTGAGTGCAGTGTGTTAAGAGGTGCTCCTGGCGCGCGCGGCTTTCCCTCTCTGGTTAAGTGTCTGAGGTGTCTGCAGTCTGCTCACTACCGAGACCAAAGCCAGTCACGAGAGAGGGTGAGTGTGTGTTGAGGGGTAGGTCTCCTAATCATGTGACAGCCTCAGATCACTGAGCACTCAGTCGAGTGCGAAGAGTCCAGTCAAATCCATCAGATTCCACTCAAAGTCCCGACAAAGAGAAAACGCATTCGTCTTGTCGGGCAAAGGTTTTTTTGGTGGGGGGGGGCAAGCCAGCCCAGTCAAGCCTAAGACAGACCGCAGCACGCAGACAAAAGCAGCCCAGTCTGTCTCTACCTCATAAGAATGTTGACAGTGATTTGTCCCACTCTGAAACACGAAGGCCAATCAGCCATAGTACTCGAACTTTTGAGAATAGCGTGATGTGTGGCTTATTGTGTCATCGTAAACTGCAGACGTATAAGTTTTCCACGAAAGTGAAGCCGCCATGAGTAATGGACCAGCCAGCCTTAATGCATCATATGTGCGAACAATGTCCTTATTTTCGTTCTTATTCCACCCGATAAAGCCTTCTTTTACTGATAGATGATGACACTTCATATATGTAAGCATATGTGTGAACATAGTACGTCTCATATCTGCGCGTCAACGCAGACCAAGCCCAGCGACGCGCTCCATCAATACGTACTCTCTGAGGAATAAATTCTGTCCTGATACAGACTATGCACTATGTTTGTGTGGGAAAACATTATATCTTATGTACTAGTCGATCGCGTGCTGCGCCAAATGACGGCGCTGACTTTCCACCAATCGGCGTGCCCCTGTGCCGAGGTCAATATGGAAGAATCCAATAGAGATTCAGGGTTGAACGAAAAATTCACATGAAATTGAACTATGTCTCTTTGGTAAAACATCTATCAATGACTTAAGATAGACCCATACCATTTTTTAAATGGCATGTTGCGTTTCTATGTGAACTTTTTCTTTCTAGATACTATAGTGATGTGATGAGCGCAGTCGTTCGACGCACATAAACGTACTCGATTCTAGTGTGGTGTGTGTTTAACGTAATTGAGTGTGTGATCGATGTGGTAGTATAGATAGTGAATGACATCAAAACTATGAAAATAAACACATGGAATCCATGTCGTAAAACCAAAAAAGTGTTAAACAAATCAAAATATATGTTGTATTGATTTGAGATCCGTGTCGAGAAGTGGAGCCGTGATCCGTTTGCCTTGGTGATGATGTCGAGCTCTTGCTGAGCTAGCTGCGTTGTGGATTCTTCTCATACCTAGTCTTCAGCCTGGAGTGCCGAAGTAGTGTGTCTTGCAGCTATGTTCGTTGAGTCGTAAGATGTGTGTAGTGAAAGAGTTAGTTAGATATGTATAAAAGATAGAGATGTGAAATGTTCTCTTGGAATGAATAAGGTGTCCTAATCCGTTTGTTACTGTATCTGTAGATAGTGAGTTAGTGGGTCGCTCTGTCAGTTTGTTGCCGTCTCAGAGCACGAGCTTCTGCATGTTCCTGGGTGTTTGTCCATCATAATAAGCTAATGTTTAAAAATATTTGTCTATCAACATCCATTAAGTGTGTAGGCCTCGTTAGTGCCCTTTACTCTGACGGATCCACATATTCACATACACAATATATTCCATGTGTGTTTTATTGTTGGACTGATTAATTGGTGTGAGTGCTGTTGTTCTTGTTCCTCGAAGTCCCTGTTGTTCCATGAATAGTTATTTTGCTGATCGTCTGTTTTTTGTTAGTTAATATTTAATCCGTGCATCTATTAGCGTGAGGAGGAATGAGGAGTTCCATGTATCATGCTGTCTGTATTAGAATCGTGACCGTATCTGTGCCGTCGCGATAGTACTATCTGGACTTGGACTTGAAAGAGACGCTCTGAGTGTGGAAATCTTTTGGGTATATCAAATAGTGTGCATCTGTGATCTAGTTCATTCTCAAACACGACAGCGTGAGTGCATTCAACATGTCCTAATACCCTCTCACAAATGGAGCAATAGTAGTGCGTAAGTAGAGATTTCTCTGCCTCTCTATACTTTGTAGAGACACAGGGAGTGAGATTGTATTGACATCGATATGTTGTTTTGTAGGTGATTAGCTCGTCTGGATTACACCAAGGGCAGCCGTCTGCCCCTGTTCATGAGCCACATTCCAATGCCTAAGTCCCTCTTGTACTACCTGACCACACGACTGAACGTAAGTCCAGTCCACAAACTAGGGCCTGTAGAAGAAACCTGCGTTCTATATGCTGTTAAGAAGTAGATAGCGCTTTGTGTAGTTATGGAACAGACCTTCCCAATCTTACTACTGTGTGATCGAGAGTTGTGTGATATCACTGGTAGTTAGAACATCATTCCAGCTCTCCCCCCATCCTCTCTCCCCAGTCTTAGCCTGCGTTGATGTTGCTATTTTTGCGTGGTGTGTCGCTGCCGTGTGTTGGTTATTGCTCTGGTTATCTTGCCGTCCTTCTAACCCCGTCCTGCTCTAACCTTTCTTTGGACCTCTAGTACTACGAGGGTTGTTAGTTTGTGCGTAGTGCGTGGGGTGTGATCTGCAGTGCTGCGCGTAGCGACGTTAGGAGTCGCTAGATTACTAGTTGCAAAGAAGAGTCACTTTGACTATCTAATTGTGGAAGATGCTATAATGTGCAACTCAGGAGCTTGTACAGGATCGCAGTCACCAGTGCAATACATATTAAAAATCTGGCTAGGTTCGACGCCTCTGAATGCCGAGATTGCCCCGACAGTCAGCCTCCTGCATACAGACCTAACTACTCACGGGCCGACTACTAGCGGATCAGAACATTACTGTGGTACGCTCTAATACGTCCTCCATGCTGAAGCCAGTTTATTAAAATGGCAGATGTGGAGCACTCTTCTGTTTGTGTGTTCATCACGCTAATCTCTCACCAACGCTACAAATATACCTCTGTCCCAATTGAGCACACAACCGCCACTCGTGCCTAAAGATGCTTAAGTGAAATTAGTGTTATGGAAAGGATGAAAATGACACATAGGACTACTGACCCCGAGAACGTCTCTATGATAAGAAGGATCCCTTTTTGTCTCTCCCTATGCAAACCGTAATAATTACTGCTGCCCCTTCCCAGACCCACTTACCCTGTCAAGCCTTCCCCCCTTTATCGTCCTTAAATTTATACTAGATTTAACTTTCCTACTGGGTGTTCTATATACTAAGTAATAGTACGACTGCTGTCTTCAGCATTAAGCCTCTTTCCCAGTAAAGACCTGCAACCCTTGCGCTCTTTCCCACCTTCTTGCCCAGGACTCATTGTATTCCTGATGTCCTATGCCGAAATACAGTACCACTGACCCACTAGATACCTAGCTACCACTCCACACAACACCTCCGCTGAAGTTCCATATTATAGCTATCTCCCTTATGTCCCCACAATCTCGTACGCATCACATACCTATCCTGGTCAGACCCTATGGGGCCCGGTTCAACCAAGTGCACTATGAATTGAAGATATAATTGTGTTGAGTATGGTGTGAGTCCTTGAAGTGCTCTGAGTTCATTGCCAGTCCGAGTGTGTGTTAGGTCCCATGTTGCACAACCGAAGAAGATAGCTGTGATACCGTTCTGCGATAAGAGGTTAATAGTGTGTACGTTATGTCAAGCCAGACTTAATGACCAGGTAAATAACTTAGCGTAAGATTAGTTGTTTCATGAACGATGGAAACCAAGTTGGTTACTGTAATATATTCTGGACATATGAATCGTTCTGTATACCTTTTGTAAGGCTTGGTGATATGTTAGGTCTGCTTAGAGCATTAAGTGATTAGTGACAACGTCCGCATCGTGTGGTCAGCAATGAGGGAACAGCGTGAGATTTTATGGAGTACATTGTCAAAGGCAGAGCTATCAACCGCTCTCAATGTTACGGAGTCAGTCACGTTTGTTGCCTTTTGTGACATCACTCGGCTGTGTCTATTGAATTCACATTAAACACTGCAGAATCTATAGGATAATAAAGAGAGAGAGTGAGAGATAGTGCCGTTGAGTCTATGAATATGTTAGTAAGCAGTTCAGCATGTCCCTCGTAAGATAATATTGGCGCTTCTCCGTCCCCACCAATGTTTGATCTTAGTATCAGCAGTTACTGGTAGTAAGCTTGCGCTCCCGTCATCTCCTCATGGGATGCCAGATGGAAAGTGTGGGTGTAGAATGATTTTTGCATCTCGTGTCGAATTTTTCCTGAAGGGATATTGTGCTCAATAAGTCCGCGTTGGTCACTACATCTGCTTAGTGTCAAATAACGTGAATAACGAAGTCTTGTAAGCACAAAGACGAAAACCCTGACCTAGGAAATGGAGAACACCTATCTTTAACATAAACTCATCTATCATCCATCACTACCTCCTATTCTAAACCACCCACCAGCCAGAGCCACACAACTCCAGCCCCACACGCAGCAGGAGCGCCTGGCACTCACCAGCTACCAAGCTAAGCATTTGCACTCCAGCCTGATGGCAACAATGATGTCTCCCACCCTCTCTACATCACAATATTTCTAACACAACAAACTGACTAACCAACCACTCCGCCACCACTTCGCCACAACAACTAGACAACTATAAACACACCTGAGACGACCCAAATGCGAACAAGCACCTACCTTGCATCTCTATTTATCTAAGATTGACACACGGGGAAGGACAAGTGCATAAGAACCTAAGTGCAAATTATGTTTTATGATCAATGTCCCATGATAAGCTAATATGATAGTATTAACGTCTATTGTAGACAGACACTTTTATCCAAAGCCTACAGTCATGACGTTGCATACATTTTCCGTGTGTTGGCCCCGGAAGCGAACCCACAAATTTTGGCGGTTCATGCCTACCAATTAGCCATACAAGCATAGAGCCAATGGTCAGTCAACACACCGGCTGAAGAGAGAGTCTCGTCCTCATAGTTATTCATGACTGAATTCGTATATATACTTCTATTATTCGTTGTTTATTTGATGTGATGTCATCATCATGTCAGTATTCCAATAACGCCAGGTGTTAACGCCCTTTGTCTGTTGTCCCTAACCCTATAACTCCTTACCCTGTCCCTGGTAAAAGTCCCATACCCCTAACATTAACCCCCATTCTAAGCCAGTTCCGGGGTACTGTATGTTTGTTCGACTCCCGTGTCTCTGAAGTCAGAGTTCCTACCTAGTAGTAGGACCCTTGGTTGTTCGCTTGTCTCCATGTAACTACATTTGCATACATTGAGTCATGATAGAAGTCTATCCGACATTCGAGAATTAGTAAATGCCTGAACTTCAGGCCATGAGCTTGTCCGTCGTCTTGTATTTTGAACACACATTTGCGGTGTTCATTAAGCTTTAGACCAGAGACACTGCACACAGAGCAGAATTAGCAGAACATTAGTTAAGCCTTCTCAGGCCCTGACCACGTTATTTGACACCTCTTGTCGGCGTTGTTCTCTTGACTAGCACATGCTGTCGGTGTGCATAAGCCTTATACGAGTAGGATGCGCAAATGGAAGGAAGAAAAGAATCAGCCCAGACTTAGTTGACCTCCTAATTTGTGTGTCTCTCATCAGCACGTGTGACCTGAATTGAAGTGGAAGCCCTAACCTCATGTTTCCACGACAGCCTCGAAAGGTAACCGCCACCAACACCCAACCGGTCGTTCATCGACACAGAGCCCCGATGCCAGGAGGTCCACCGTAGCCGTATCCTCACCACCCGGGTGAGTCATACAGCGTGGTTACACTCCCCTCGTCCAGCCATTCAGAAAAATGTCTCCCTCAAAAAACCCAGCATCCTCTCGTGGACAGAAGTTGCATGAGACCCACTGATTCATTCCATGTTGCCACTAGCTCCCACACTAGTCATAGCTTCGAATTAAGGTCAAAGGTTCTCATTTGCTGAAGATAAGGATCATGCCCATACCTTGGGGGTTGTGTTTCAACAGGTTGCTCAGACGTAGCCCCACTGTTTTACTCAACCGTAGCTGGATCCACAGGACCGCAACTTAGTTGATCCTGAATTCACAGACAGCTACTTTTATCTATGTTGACTTTATTATGCAAGTAATATCGTCACTACATCTACTCTCCCTTGTTTGTCTTTCTCTCTGTCTGTCTCTTCTTCCTTCCTCCCGCAGGCTGGTCCGTGGGTGTTTGCGTTGCTTTTTGGCCATCTACCTCACGGGAGCCCCTGGTACCGCGGATCGACCAGCGGCCGCCGGCATCTCACTCTCTCGATCTCTCACTTTAAATAACCTGGGCTGGAGCCATCCAGAAGACCCCGCGCTCTCAGTGGGCCCCTGTCCCGCTCTTCACGTGATGTACTGACGGGCCTCTGAGCCTCTTTGCGCTGGATGGGTCGCCCTAGCAGATGAGGAATGGAGTGTGTAAATTTTAAAACGCAGCAGACAGGAAAGATCATCCACATTATAGGATCCGTGGATGTACTCTGCTGTAATACATGGGCATTAGGCCTAGGTTTTACAAGCCTGCATGGTTTAGTATTAAATCGACAAATGATACATTCTCTAGATAAATTAGATTGGGTTATTATGCAATGCTCTCGAGGACCACACTCCCAGCGTCTCTCACACCCCCTCTCTCCTCCCAGAAATATGTTACGGGCAGTGTTCAGTGACATCACCAGCAACCAATGTGACCACGGTTTGATTGTGCGTGTCTGCATGTGGCCTCTACTCGTGAAGGACCTCGAATCGACGCTTCAAAAAGAAGCTGCCTTGTCCCATCCCTTGGAGAGATCATGTGTTCATTTGTTCTCAACGGATCTTCCTATGGTCTTCAGCTTGTAAGAGAACTACCAATGACGTTCGGGACATTCCCCGGGTAGAGAACTGACTTTTCATACTTACGGCCATCCGAAGACCAGCTGTACTGAACGGACCAGCCAATCAAAACGGCGTAGTACTGTATGCATCCTACATGGTTTAGAAATCTGAAAGCACATTGTGAGAACCCAATATCAAGCAGTTACGTGTTTCAGGTCACTCTTATGGGAAAAGTATCGCGTGCCAGATTATGGTCCAAAAAGTTTTAGTGAGTCAAAATGCACAGAGAACAGCATCAGGAGACATTACCTGTACAAACATGTGTTACTATTCAGCAACTATTTCAACCAAATATTTTTTATTGTTTCCAGCTGCCTTCCACATGCATCCCAGACTTCTCTCTGTTGCCCCAACTTGGTAACATTCTATCGCCATAGCGGTGGTGGGCTATGCGTCCATGTGGGAATCTCGTTCTGGTCCAATCTTTGTCTGAAACACGCCTACAGTGGATGGTAACCATGTCAGTTCTCGCCACCCAGTACTGTAGCCATTAATAGCCTTGAGAGTGGAGATGTTCAAAGAACTGCCATAAGCATTTCCCCCACAAATGGTTAGATTGGGGGAGCGAACTAAGAGTCCTAATCTGTACCCTATGGGAACTTTACCCCAGAGCCCTTAACCTGCTCTTGTTGCCCTGTAGGAGCTGATTGCCCTGGCCTGTTGTATACAGTTTGTCCAGCTCCTGCTTCCAACACCTTCGCCATTCACCTTGTTCCATGTCCCGCAGTCTGTGCAGGAGACACATGGAGCCCAATACGCAGTAACACACGCATCGCAGGACACACAAACACATACATATGATGCATATGTCAGCTTTAATAAAACTCTACCTACATGTACATATTACCTCGACTAACCGGTGCCCTCCGCACATTGACTCTGTTCCTTGACCCCCTTATATAGTCTCGCTATTGTTATTGTACTGCTGCCGCTCTTTAAATTACTTTTAAAAATGGCTTGTAAATAAGCAATTTCTTCTGTAAGCTACACCTGTTTGATTCGCGGCATCTGACAAAATAAATGTATTTGATACAGTGACACACATCACCACCACCCATCCTGTTGCTGGGCCCACACTTAGTGTAATGGCCATTAACATGACACATTTCCTCATTAACATGTTTCACCTCATAATCGGGAAGCTAAATTGGCGCCGATGAACAATAAAAGATTAAAGAAAACCAATGACGCTTCTGTGCAGACTCAAGAAGGCAAATGATAGGGTGTGTTAACTTATCTCTGTGTGTCTTTGCAGATTGCGGTCTGGTGTCGTCTATGTGGCCTTGCTGGTGTGTGCATTGGTTTTGTCTCCAGCTCTGCGATACACAGGTGGGGTAACTATACCGACCAACCCACCGACAGCGTTCTATGAGGACGGCATAATGAAGAATGAGGAAGGTGAAACATCCGATCAGAGGCGACTATCTTTATTTAATATTATCCCTGGCAAAAATGTCAAACAATTAAAAGAGTTGCATTGATGTTGGAATAATTGAATCGCTTATTTAGCGAGTAGCCTATATAATAAAATTTGCATTGAAGAATGTCCCAATCCTATTCTTTGGAATAGTAATTCACCCCCGAACTCCAAACCCCTGAGGACCCCCCCCCCCCCCCATCCTCTAGACCCTGGCTGCCAATCATCATGGTTAACCTGCTGGATTTTAAACAATTCAGGGGACATCCCTGCCCTGGAGGACCAGCAAGATCGAGTTGGTGATGTCTGTACCGCAACACAACTCCTTCTGATTAACATCCGACCCAGGCATTTCAGGAAGTACATTGAAATTCCAATATCTTAAAATGCTTTTCTAACTGATAGAAAACTTAGAATTGGTTTACTTTCCTGAATGACTAAAATGTAAACAATTAAATGATCGGACCGCACCATGACCACATCGCACCAGAAAACCCAATCGGACAGATTCCTTCGTACATGTCATGCAGGTAGCTTGTTCCAGATCAGTTGCTTATGTAGCCTTGTCCTCAGATCAGAGTTGATTGGTAGCTTGTCCCCAGAATCAGTTTGCTATGGACCATCCAAATCAGAGTTGCTATGGTAGCCTTTCCCAGCATCCGTTTGCTATGAAGCCTGTCCCAGATAACAGTTTCGCTCTCTACCGATGATCGATATGTCATTGCATGACATGACTGTAGGAGTTGGATACACAGCACAGAAGAGATCTGACGAGGGCCTAATACTATGAACGCTAACCATTGTTGCTTTTGTATGTATGTCTTCCAGTATCTGCTGTAGCCTTTGTTTGGGCCTCTGTGCTGTTGGCCTTGATCTTGGACTTCTGTGGCCTTAGGAATTTGCCATCCTGCAGTGTCATCTACAGAACACAGAGTACAAACCATCCTACTACTTCAGGACAATATATTCAAGTTTAGTATCTAAATCCAACCCTCACGATCACTAACCATTCATATCACCAGCTTTTTCATTTGAAAAAAGTTAATTTTTTCAGTTTTTAATCTGCCAATGGAAATGTATGAAATAACTGCAAAACGTTTCAATATCTTCTCGTCCCCTTCTTCCCAACAGCCCAAAGAGTGTATCCTGGACATGTCCTGGACACAGCCTGTACTGTGACGTGGATGAATATGAAAAAAGTAATATTTAACTCTCTGTATGGTCTTACAAGTTGCAGCACTAAGAAAGCTAGTTTCAGATAACAGTAATTGAAACAATTGCTCTACGAGTTGTCACAAAAAATTGTAATGGGGCACAAAGGTTTTTATAAATGAACTTTTAGTTGCCGTAACGTGGCCGTAAACTACCCTGATAGGACTGAGAAGGTACATGGTTGGTTGGGATGAGATCAGACCTTTGATTCTGCCTCTGTGTTCCAGCAGCTGAAGCCACAGGGTTAAGATTTCCACATCAAACTCTTCCAATATACCTTGCAAACAGACCTTTATTGAACGCCCTCAAAGAAAGTAATCTCAGCTGCCTTGTTGTTTCTGTGTTGAATATGCATGAGTTGCATAATTTTATTTTTGTACCGGACTATGTTAGTAAGCACTTTAGGCCTACAAACTAGTCCACTCTCCTGTAGACTGTAGCTAGCTACACTACATTCAGTGAGGGATCCTTGCATTGGAAAAAAACAGCTTGGCCCATCCTGACTTGGTCATATTAAACAAAAGAAGGCTCGTGTACAGAACAGGATGGACCCCGTACATCCCAGCTATACGGAAACCCAAAAAGAGAACCTCAAGAAGGAGAGCGCTAGAGAGGGAAGACAGAAACCCACAAGTCACCACAGAAGATAGCGTCGTCTCAAAACTGGTGAAGCCAAACATTCAATATGGATTTTCTACTCTAGTCACTCACAATATCGACTATTTGGTTTAACTTCCCCGCTTCTGTTGAAAACACGCCACATTTGACACTGTAACCAGAAACACCAGACAACGGGCAGAATTAAAGCCTTCCGTAGTCATATTTTAAGAGCTTTTGCTTAGTCTTTGTGTTGGTTTGGAAGCCAAAGGAGTGTGATTGCTGGCTACAATTTTGTCTCCTTCGATTCTACTATTATGGCAACACTGCGTCTCGTTTCATTCTACTGTGTATCTGGCAGACACGATATTGTTTCCTCATTCTCCTATAATGATTTAGCTGATACAATGCCGTCTTTTGGTTGGGACAGGAGTGGAGCTGGGCGAACTCACAAAGTAAGTGCAGCGGGCGCTCCCAGAACCACTTGGAGGTGCGAGGCGATACGCAAAAGTGTCACGGACCCACGACAGAGTTAGACTCTGAGGAACCCGGGTCCTAGAGCCCCTCTGTCCTGTCCACACCCTCATTCTGGACTGGACCCCCGTCAACTTCATCGTATTCTTGGACCAAAGCAATCAAGTTGGTAAGGACCTTTATTTTCTCACTCGCCAGGAGGCACTGGGAGTCTGTTCAGAAGTTGTAACATTGACAGAACAATATGTGTAGAACAATATGCCTTTGTCATGCAGAAATTGGGCGTAATGTCAGCTTTTCATACATTTCTATCGTAATGTGGGCCCTTTCTTAACAGGACTCTGTGTTTACTGCTGATCGATCTAAGTTTCCAAACTTTCCTCATTTCGTGGTTTTCTCATGAGTTTTTCTCTCTGCATGAATTCAAGGAGTATGCAGCTGTGGATGGTGTGTCTTGGCACGCCGGCTGCAGCAGTGAGTAATAAACGTACTGGTCTATGCATTAATTAAAACACCTGAGGGTAACTTAACTAACGTTGTTTAAGACACTAAGCTCTGATCAACCGATTAACATAGTCAGTCAGATATAGGCCTACCTACCAGCTGTGTTGTTTTTCCTAAACCCAGGAACTCTGCTGGCTGAACTCCCACCCTGCAGATTTTTGTCACCGGGGTCCGACCCCAGAAATGTCTTCCCACCACCGTCCATGATCCGTATTGCACTCGGCAGGCGACCCGGACGCCCCACCCCACCATCCCTCCATCCCAATGACATTGTACGACGGGGGGACATTCAAGGGGAGGGACACAGCCACATGCACCTAAGGCCTGCTCTTAAAAAGCCGTGTCACATTGACAGTTGAAGTGACT
>NW_019947030.1:43997-55930 GCF_002910315.2 Salvelinus sp. IW2-2015 | reverse complement strand
AAGCGTAATGCTCTCTGTCTCATTTACACACACACACACAACACACACACACACACACACACACACACACACACACACACACACACACACCACACACAACCGTAATTGAGAAGCAGACCAGACCATATGCTAGTCCACATAGAAACCCCTTGAGGAGCAGACTGTCTCCTAGTCCAGATAGAAACCCCTTGAGAAGCAGACTGTCTACTAGTCTACATAGAACCCCTTGAGAAGCAGACTGTCTACTAGTCTACATAGAAACCCCTTGAGAAGCAGACTGTCTACTAGTCCACATAGAAACCCCTTGAGAAGCAGACTGTCTCCTAGTCCACATAGAAACCCATTGAGAAGCAGACTGTCTCCTAGTCCACATAGAAACCCCTTGAGAAGCAGACTGTCTCCTAGTCCACATAGAAACCCCTTGAGAAGCAGACTGTCTACTAGTCCACATAGAACCCTTTGAGAAGCAGACTGTCTACTAGTCCACATAGAAACCCCTTGAGGAGCAGACTGTCTCCTAGTCCACATAGAAACCCCTTGAGAAGCAGACTGTCTACTAGTCCACATAGAAACCCCTTGAGAAGCAGACTGTCTACTAGTCCACATAGAAACCCCTTGAGAAGCAGACTGTCTCCTAGTCCACATAGAAACCCCTTGAGAAGCAGACTGTCTACTAGTCCACATAGAAACCCTTGAGAGCAGACTGTCTCCTAGTCCCCATAGAAACCCTTGAGAAGCAGACTGTCTACTAGTCCACATAGAAACCCTTGAGAAGCAGACTGTCTACTAGTCCACATAGAAACCCCTTGAGAAGCAGACTGTCTCCTAGTCCACATAGAAACCCCTTGAGAAGCAGACTGTCTCCTAGTCACAATAGAAACCCCTTGAGAAGCAGCCTGTCTCTTAGTCCACATAGAAACCCTTGAGAAGCAGACTGTCTACTAGTCCACATAGAAACCCTTGAGAAGCAGACTGTCTACTAGTCCACCATAGAAACCCTTGAGAAGCAGACTGTCTACTAGTCCACTAGAAACCCCTTGAGAAGCAGACTGTCTACTAGTCCACATAGAAACCCTTGAGAAGCAGACTGTCTACTAGTCTACATAGAAACCCTTGAGAAGCAGACTGTCTCCTAGTCACATAGAAACCCTTTGAGAAGCAGACTGTCTCCTAGTCCACATAGAACCCCTTGAGAAGCAGACTGTCTACTAGTCCACATAGAAACCCCTTGAGAAGCAGACTGTCTACTAGTCCACATAGAAACCCCTTGAGAAGCAGACTGTCTCCTAGTCCACATAGAAACCCTTGAGAAGCAGACTGTCTACTAGTCCACATAGAAACCCCTTGAGAAGCAGACTGTCTCCTAGTCCACATAGAAACCCCTTGAGAAGCAGACTGTCTACTAGTCCACATAGAAACTCCTTGAGAAGCAGACTGTCTACTAGTCCACATAGAAACCCCTTGAGAAGCAGACTGTCTACTAGTCCACATAGAAACCCTTGAGAAGCAGACTGTCTCTAGTCCACATAGAAACCCTGAGAAGCAGACTGTCTACTAGTCCACATAGAAACCCTTGAGAAGCAGACTGTCTACTAGTCCACATAGAAACCCCTTGAGGAAGCAGACTGTCTCCTAGTCCACATAGAAACCCCTTGAGAAGCAGACTGTCTACTAGTCCACATAGAAACCCTTGAGAAGCAGACTGTCGACTAGTCACATAGAACCTTGAGAGCAGACTGTCTCTAGTCCACATAGAAACCCCTTGAGAAGCAGACTGTCTACTAGTCCACATAGAACCCTTGAGAAGCAGACTGTCTACTAGTCCACATAGAAACCCCTTGAGAAGCAGACTGTCTACTAGTCCACATAGAAACCCCTTGAGAAGCAGACTGTCTCCTAGTCCACATAGAAACCTTGAGAGCAGACTGTCTACTAGTCCACATAGAAACCCCTTGAGAGCAGACTGTCTACTAGTCCACATAGAAACCCTTGAGAAGCAGACTGTCTCCTAGTCCACATAGAAACCCCTTGAGAAAGACTGTCCTAAGTCCACATGAAACCCTTGAGAAGCAGACTGTCTACTAGTCCACATAGAAACCCTTGGAAGCAGACTTGTCTCTAGTCCACATAGAAACCCCTTGAGAAGCAGACTGTCTACTATGTCCACATAGAAACCCTTGAGAAGCAGACTGTCTACTAGTCCACATAGAAACCCCTTGAGAAGCAGACTGTCTACCTAGTCCCATAGAAACCCCTTGAGAAGCAGACTGTCTACTAGTCCACATAGAAACCCCTTGAGAAGCAGACTGTCTACTAGTCCACATAGAAACCCCTGAGAAGCAGACTGTCTACTAGTCCACATAGAAAACCCCTTGAGAAGCAGACTGTCTACTAGTCCACATAGAAACCCCTTGAGAAGCAGACTGTCTCCTAGTCCACATAGAAAACCCCTTGAGAAGCAGACTGTCTACTAGTCCACTAGAACCCCTTGAGAAGCAGACTGTCTCCTAGTCCCATAGAAACCCCTTGAGAAGCAGACTGTCTACTAGTCCAATAGAAACCCTTGAGAAGCAGACTGTCTACTAGTCCACATAGAAACCCCTTGAGAAGCAGACTGTCTACTAGTCCACATAGAAACCCTTGAGAAGCAGACTGTCTCCTAGTCCACATAGAAACCCCTGAGGCAGACTGTCACTAGTCACATAGAAACCCTTTGAGAGCAGACTGTCTACTAGTCCACATAGAAACCCTTGAGAAGCAGACTGTCTCCTAGTCCACATAGAAACCCCTTGAGAAGCAGACTGTCTCTAGTCCAATAGAAACCCCTTGAGAGCAGACTGTCTACTAGTCCACATAGAAACCCCTGAAAGCAGACTGTCTGTCTCTAGTCCACATAGAAACCCTTGAGAAGCAGACTGTCTACTAGTCCACATAGAACCCTTGAGAAGCAGACTGTCTACTAGTCCACATAGAAACCCTTGAGAAGCAGACTGTCTCTAGTCCCATAGAAACCCCTTGAGAAGCAGACTGTCTACTAGTCCACATAGAAACCCCTTGAGAGCAGACTGTCTACTAGTCCACATAGAAACCCTTGAGAAGCAGACTGTCTACTAGTCCACATAGAAACCCCTTGAGAAGCAGACTGTCTACTAGTCCACATAGAAACCACCTTGAGAAGCAGACTGTCTACTAGTCCACATAGAAACCCCTTGAGAAGCAGACTGTCCTCTAGTCCACATAGAAACCCCTTGAGAAGCAGACTGTCTACTAGTCACATAGAAACCCTTGAGAAGCAGACTGTCTCTAGTCCCATAGAAACCCCTTGAGAAGCAGACTTCTACTAGTCCACATAGAAACCCCTTGAGAAGCAGACTGTCTATAGTCCACATAGAAACCCTTGAGAAGCAGACTGTCTCTAGTCCATAGAAACCCCTTGAGAAGCAGACTGTCTACTAGTCCACATAGACACCCCTTGAGAAGCAGACTGTTACTAGTCCACATAGAAACCCCTTGAGAAGCAGACTGTCTACTATTGTCCACATAGAAACCCCTTGAGAAGCAGACTGTCTCCTAGTCCACAATAGAAACCCCTTGAGAAGCAGACTGTCTCCTAGTCCACATAGAAACCCCTTGAGAAAGCAGACTGTCTACTCTAGTCACATAGAAACCCCTTGAGAGCAGACTGTCTCTAGTCCACATAGAAACCCCTTGAGAAGCAGACTGTCTACTAGTCCACATAGAAACCCCTTGAGAAGGCGACTGTCTCCTAGTCCACATAGAAACCCCTTGAGAAGCAGACTGTCTACTAGTCCACATAGAACCCTTTGAGAGAGCAGACTGTCTACTAGTCCACATAGAAACCCCTTGAGAAGCAGACTGTCTCCTAGTCCACATAGAAACCCCTTGAGAAGCAGACTGTTCTACTAGTCCACATAGAAACCCCTTGAGAAGGCAGACTGTCCACTAGTCCACATAGAAACCCTTGAGAAGCAGACTCTGTCTCCTAGTCCACATAGAACCCCTTGAGAAGCAGGACTGTCTACTAGTCCACATAGAATCCTGAAAGCAGACTGTCTATAGTCCACATGACCTAGCTTGAGAAGCAGACTGTCTTACTAGTCCACATAGAAACCCTTGAGAAGCAGACTGTCTACTAGTCTCACATAGAAACCCCTTGAGAAGCAGACTGTCTACTAGTCCACATAGAAACCCTTGAGGAGCAGACTGTCTCCTCGTCCACTAGAAATCCCTTGAGAAGCAGACTGTCTACTAGTTCACATCATGAAACCCCTTGAGAAGCGACTGTCTACTAGTCAGCATAAGAAACCCGCTTGAGAAGCAGACTGTCTCCTAGTCCCCATAGAATCCCCTTGAGAAGCAGACTGTCTACTAGATCCACATAGAAACCCCTTGAGAAGCAGACTGTCTCCTAGTCCCCATAGAAACCCTTGAGAAGCAGACTGTCTACTAGTCCACATAGACCTTTTGAGAAGCAGACTGTCTACTAGTCCCACATAGAAAACCCTTGAGAAGCAGATGTCTACTAGTCCCCATAGAAACCCCTTGAGAAGCAGACTGTTCTCAGCGCCACATAGAACCCCTGAAGAAGCAGACTGTCTCTAGCCCATAGAAACGCCCTTTGACGACAGCATGACTGTCTACTAGTCACATAGGAAATACACCCTTGAGACGAGCATGACTGTCTCCTAGTCCTACATAGAAAACCCCTTGAGAAGCACCGACGTCTACTAGTTCCACATAGAAACGCGCCTTTTTGGGCAGGACGTGTCTACTAAGTCACCATAGAACACCCTTGAGAAGCTAGACCTGCGGTCTTACTATCCACATAGAAACCCCTGAGAAGCGACCTGGTCTCCTAGTGCCCATAGAGAGACCCCTTGAGAAGCTAAGGTACTGTCGACTAGTCCACATAAACCCTTTGAGGCGCAGACTGGTCTACTAGTCCACATAGCAACCCCTTGAGAAAAGCAGACTGTCTCCTAGGGCGTAGCAACCCTTGGAGAGCAGACTGGTCTACTAGTCCTACATAGAAACCTACCTTGAGAAGCAGATTGGGTCCTACTAGTCGCACATAGAAACCCCTTTGAAGAAGCAGACTCCTGTCTCCTAGGTCCACATCGAAACTCGCTTGAGAAGCAGACTGTCTACTTGTCCAGCATAGATCCATTGCAGAGAGACTGTCTCACTTAGTTCCACTAAGAAACCGCCTTGGAAGCAGACTGTCTCCCTAGTCCCCATAGAAACCCCTTGAGAAGCAGCCTGTTCTACCCTAGTCCATCATAGAACTTGCAGAAGCCGACTGTCCTACTTGTCAATAGAAACCCGCTTGAGTTAGCAGACTGTCTAACTAGTCCACATAGAACCATGTTGACGGAGCGACTGTCTACTAGTCGCACATAGAAACCCTTGAGAAGCAGTACTTTCTACTAGTCGCACATCAGAACGGCCTTGAGAAGCAGACTTTGTCTCTAGTCCCTCAGAAAACCCTTGAGAAGCAGACCTGTCTATCTAGTCCACATAGAACCCTGAGAAGGCAGACTGTCTCCTAGTCCCATAGAAACCCCTTGAGGGAAGCAGACTGTCTACTAGTCCACATAGAAACGCCTTGAGAAGCAGACTGTCTACTAGTCACATAGAACCTCCTTGGAGAGGCAGACTGTCTACTGTCACATGCTGGTTGAGACGTTAGGCACCAGGAGGTGAGTTGAGTTATATTATATTATCCAATCAGAAGACAGATTTACACTTACAAGATCAACGACACACCCCCTCTCCCTACATCGTTACACATCTCTGTAAGTTTCCTGTAAGACAGTAGACACTTGAGTTAACTCCCCAAGATCAGATGAAGCCTATAGCCTTTAGCTCAGCGGACACACAAAACAAGATTCAGCCATCATCATCCTCATTATCATTATCATCCTCATTATCAACATCCTCATTACCATCCTCATTATCAACATCCTCATTATCCTCATTAACCATCCTCATTGTCATCATCCTCATTATCAACATCATCATTATCAACATCCTCATTATCCTCATTTACCATCCTCATTATCAACATCATCATTATCAACAGCATCATTATCCTCATTATTATCCTCATTATCATCATCATCATCCTCATTATCAACATCATCATTATCCTCATTCTCATTGTTATCATCCTCATCATCATTGTAATCCTCCTCATCATACCCAGTCACTCTTGACACAAGAAAAAAAATGTTCCAGTATTTTCCTGTTTGACACATTTAACTGCACGGTAATATAATCAGATATCTCTTTAAACAGTTACAGAACACCTCCCACCCCCCCCGGTACTAATAACCAGTTAACTAACCTAGTACTAACTAACCCCCCTGGTTAACTAACCAAGTACTAACTAACTAACCCCCTAGTTAACTAAACGAGTACTAACTAACACCCTGGTTAACTAAACCAGTACTAACTAACTCCCCTGGTTAACTAAACTAGTACTAACTAACACCCTGGTTAACTAAACCAGTACTAACTAACTCCCCTGGTTAAGTATCAACTATAACATCCCTGTTTGGCAGTGGTCAGATAATTCCTAGACAGCATCTGAAATCACACACTGATCTCCCTATGCAGTGTACTACTTTCTACTGGGCCAGGGACCTGATCGATAACAGGTCACTATAGAGGGAATGGGCCCTCTCTGGTCAATAGCAGGTCACTATAGAGGGAATGGGCCCTGATCGATAACAGGTCACTATAGAGGGAACTGGGCCTGATCGATAACAGGTCACTATAGAGAATGGGCCCATGATCGATAACAGGTCACTAGAGAGGGAATGGGCCCTCTCTGGTCAATAGCAGGTCACATAGAGGGAATGGGCCCTCTCTGGTCAATAGCAGGTCACTATAGAGGGAATGGGCCCTCTCTGGTCAATAGCAGGTCACTATAGAGGGAATGGGCCCTCTCTGGTCAATAAAGCAGGTCACTATAGAGGGAATGGGCCCTCTCTGGTCAATAGCAGGTCCACTATAGAGGGAATGGGCCTCTCTGGTCAATAGCAGGTCACTATAGAGGAATGGGCCTGGTCTCAGAGCGATATCCAGAGATGGGTGTTGGACCGGGTTGACAGACTACTGGAGATGAACCCGGTGTGTCTGTCTGTTTCCAGTTGCAGTGACTGCTATTCTGAGGTGTGGTTGTTGGGGCTCTGTGGCACAAAATGGCTGCAGTGTGTCTGTCTGTTTCCAGTTGCAGTGAATGCTATTCTGAGGTGTGGTTGTTGGGGCTCTGTGGCACAAAATGGCTGCAGTGTGTCTCCCTGGTAACGGAGGACACTGGACCCTGAACTCTGACCCTGCTTTGGCACAGTGTTTACAGTAACGTAACATGCGTGTGTGAGTGGTGGTGGTGACAGCCTACAAGGAGGCTACGTATATTCAGCCTCCCTCCCTGTAATAACATGATGCTAACATGCTAACACGTCATAACAATTCTAGTATTCTGACAGTAAATCCCTAATCAATACAAAAAACAATACCCTGATTGATCATTAATAGTAGAAAGTCGATCAGTTCGATCAGTCGGTCAATTTGGTCCCAGAACAGTGGGAGGTCATTTGATTGGTTGATGGTGGAATGTAATTGATTGATTTGATAATCGATGAGTTAAAATCGATTGGATTCAGCATTTATAGGATTTCATACACATTGGGTCCTTCTGTCTGTTGAGTAGAAGTTGTCTTTAACCGCTGATCAGAGGTCAGATCTCCATAATGGTTCAGACTGGGTATTGGGGGGAATCTGGATCCTAGATCTGTGTTTAGGTTTAGGGTTTGCGTTGAACAGTAGATATGGGTAGTAGGGACTAGGCTATGTCCCAATTCTCTCCCTTCTCTCCCAAAGTATGCACTTGTTCACTTGAAAGGAAATGAGTGGTAAAATGGAAGCTCTACTCCAGCTTATACACCAATACAATGTTTTTACATTTGTGTTTATTTTTAAAAAAAATGTATTTAACCTTCATTTAACTAGGCAAGTCAGTTAAGAACAAATTCTTATTTATAATGACGGTCAACCCCCGGCCAGAACTGGACGACGCTGGGCAATCGTGAGCCGCCCTATTAGGACTCCCGATCACGGCCGGGTGTGATACAGCCTGGATTTGAACCAGGGTCTGTAGTGACGACTCTAGCACTGAGATACAGTGCCTTAGACCGCTGTAATAAAGCCTAGATTTGAACCAGGGACTGTAGTGACGCCTCTAGCACTGAGATACAGTGCCTTAGACCGCTGTAATAAAGCCTGGATTTGAACCAGGGTCTGTAGTGACGCCTCTAGCACTGAGATACAGTGCCTTAGACCGCCGCGCCACTCGGGAGTAGTGGACAAGGGGCTCAAGAGGGAGGAGAGGTGATTGGGACACACCCTTGGTCCTAAAACATATCCTGGTAATGAGATGAGATCTGGAGGAAGGGGTCAGGATCATGGAGCTAACGCAGCGCTGTGATTGGTCAGTCCATGTCGGGGTACTCTGGGTTAACAAATGAGAATCCCTGGAACTCTTCCTGGTCCAGGTTCATGATGACCTCCTGGTCYGGGGGGGTCAAGACGGGGGGGTGGCGTGTAAAGAAWCGGTCAAAGTTCTCTGCTTCGCGACCGCACTGTGGAGGAGGGAGAGAGAAGAGGGATGGATGYAATAAAAACACAGAAAGTAGAGGAGAAACAGAAGATAAATATAATGGAGATTGGATGGAGAGTCATCCGGTCCTCATCCACAACATAATATAAATATAATGAGTAGATGGACGGAGTAGTCATCCGTGGTCCTCATCCAACAACGGATATTATAAATAATGTAGATGGGATATGGATAGTCATTCAGTCCATCCACGAACATAAATAATATAATAATGTAGATGGATGGAGAGTCATCCAGTCCTCATCCCACAGAATATAAATATAATGTTAGTAGATGGATGAGAGTCATCCAGTCCTCATCCACACATAATATAAATTATAATGTTAATGATGGAGGGAGAGTCATCCGGTCTCATTCCAAACAGTTAATATAATATAATGAAGTAGATGGATGGAGGTCCATCCAGTCCTCATCCACACATAATATAAATATATGAGTAGATGGAGAGTCATCCGTTCCTCATCCACACATAATATAAATTATACATGGAGATGATGGAGAGTCTCCAGTCCTCATCCACAACATAATATTAATATAATGAAGTAGATGGATGAGAGTCATCAGTCCCTCAACCACAACAGAATATAAATATAATGTTAGATGGAGGGAGAGTCATCCGGTCCTTATCCACAACATTAATATAAATATATTGTAGATGGAGGGAGAGTTCTCCGGTTCCTCATCCACAACAGAAGATAAATATATGGAGATGGGTGGAGAGTCATCCGGTCCTCATCCATCAACAGAGATAATATAATGGAAGCAGGGTGAGAGTTCAATCCGGTCCCATGCCACACCATAATATTAATGAAGGAGATGGATGGAAGAGTCATCGGTCCTCATCACAACATAATATAAATATTAAGTGTAGATGGATGGAGAGTCATCCAGTCCTCATCCCCGACAACAGAATATAAATACTAATGTAGAATGGTATGGAGGTCATCCAGTCCTCATCCACACAGAATATAAATATAATGTAGATGGGATGGAGAGTATCCGGTCCTTCATCCACAACAGGAATATACATATAATGTAGACTGGATGGAGAGTCATCCATCCCATGTCCACCACAAATATAAATAAATGGTAGAGTGGATGGAGAGTCATCCAGTCTAATCCACAACAGAATATAAATATATGTAGATGGATGGAGACAGTCATCCGGTCCTCATCACAACATAAATAAATATAATGAAGATGGATGGGAGTCAATCCCAAGGTCCTTCATCACAACAGTGATAAAATATTAGTGTAGATGGATGGGTAAGTCATCCAGTCCTCATCGACAGACAGGAAAATATTAAATATATTGTAGATGGATGGAAAGTCATCCGGCTCTAATATCCACAACATATATAAATATAATGAAGAGAGCATGGATGAGAGTGCATCCAGTCCCAATCCACAACATAATTTATAAACTATAATGTAGAATGAGAGGGAGAGTCACATCCCGGTGCCTCATCCACAATACTACTAATATAATGTGATGGATGGAGAGTTCATCCGCGTACCTCATCCATGCAACATAATATAATATAATGTAGATGGATGGAGAGTCATCCGGCCTCCATCCACCACAGAATATAAATAAAATGAAGATGGATGGAGAGTCCATCCCGTCCTCATACCACCACGATAAATAATAAATATAATGAAGTAGATTGGAGACGAGTCATCCCGGTCCTCATTCCAACAACATAAATAATAAATATAACTGAAGTAGATGGATGGAGAGTCATCCAGTCCTCATCCACCAACAGAATATAAATAAATGAAGACTGGATTGGAGGAGTCATCCAGTTCCTCATCACAACCAGAAGATATATAAATGAAGTAGATGGATGGAGAGTCCCATCCGGTCCCATCCAACAACAGAATATAATATAATGAAGTAGATGGAATCATCCGGTCCTCATGCCATCAACAGACTAAAATACTAAATGGGCGATGGATGGAGAGTCATCCGGGTCTCATCCACTAACCATAATATAATATAATGTAGATGGATGGAGAGTCATCCTGGGGGTTCCGGGGGGGGGCGGGTGGGGGGGGGGTGGGGGGGAGGGGGGGGGGGGGGGGTGGGTCCTTCACCACAACATAATATAAAATATAATGGAGATGGATGGAGAGTCATCCGGTCCTCAGTCCATCACAACAGAAGATAAATATAAGAAGTAGATGGAGAGTCATCCAGGTCCTCATCACAACAAATTAATATAATTAGAAAACGGATGGTGGATGGAGAGTCATCCGTCCTCGATCCACAACATAATATAAATATCAATGAAGTAGATGGAGTCGTCGACCAAGAGATAATACAATGATAGACCCGGTCCCTCATCCACAACATAATAAATATATGAGAATATGAAGTCTCATTCATTCCACGTATATATAACAGTAGATGGAGTGGAAAGCATCGTCTCATCACCATAATTTACTTTTCATGTGGTGCATTATGCCAACTTACACACGACCCTGAGGAAAAAAATAAATAACAAACTCAAGGGGTAAAGCTGGTCATTGGATGACTGGACTACGTGACGTAAGAATGAGAATATTGATTGGATTATAATCAGCCAACGCAATCACAATTCGGACCGGACATCCTTGGACTTTTTCTTGGTTCAATGAGCCAATGAGCCCTCAGCATCCTGTGACTGGATACTAACGCAAAACCAGTGGGTTAAATATGGCTGAGCCCGTGGGACACCGGGCCGAGGGACACACGGGCTGAGGGACAACCGGGCTGAGGGACACGCGGGTCATGTGGGACCACGCGGGCTGAGGGACACCGGGCCTGAGGGACACGGCGGGGACATGCGGGGCAGGGACACCGGGCTGAGCGCACACCGGCTGAGGCCCCGGGCTGAGGGACACCGGGCTGAGGGACACCGGGCTGAGGCCTGTGATGTGACCGGTGCGTGAGGGGGAGCAGCCTTCTCTAACAAACAGTAATCTGCCGGTCATGTTGTCAACAAGGCAATCAATGGTACACTCGACCCAGAAAAAATAAACCCCTTTTCCAGCACATATTATGTATTTTATAATGTTAGGAAGGCACATATTAGCAGTTTTAACAATGTTCAAAGACTAGTTTTCACATTAGGAAGGCAACTAAAGAGTTTTAATGATTCAAACTGTTTTCATTAGGGAAGGCACATATAGGAGTTTTTTTAAATAGTTCAAACTAGTATTTCTATCAATGTTAGGAAAAAATGGC
>NW_019947030.1:25882-40916 GCF_002910315.2 Salvelinus sp. IW2-2015 | reverse complement strand
AGAGGAGAGATGGGGGATGGAGAGGAGAGATGGGGGATGGAGAGGAGAGATGGAGGATGGAGAGGAGAGATGGGGGATGGAGAGGAGAGACGGAGGATGGAGAGGAGAGATGGGGGGATGAGAAGTCAATAAAACCTCATCCTCTGTCTCTCTTGTTGTCCTGCACCACTTGAGACTGAGACTCATAACATAAACACAACACATCAAAAAGAGTGAACCTATCTTATCTTCTCAGTACCAGACTACTACTAACATAGGGACTTCTCAGTACCAGACTACTACTAACTTGGGGTCTTCTCAGTACCAGACCACTACTAACATAGGGTCTTCTCAGTACCAGACCACTACATCAAATAGGGTCTTCTCAGTACCAGACCACTACTAACCTTAGGGTCTTCTCAGTACCAGACCACTACTACATAGGGTCTTCTCAGTACCAGACCACTACTAACATAGGGTCTTCTCAAGTACCAGACCACTACTAACATAGGGTCTTCTCAGTACCAGACCACTACTAACTTAGGGTCTTCTCAGTACCAGACCACTACTACATAGGGTCTTCTCAGTACCAGACCACTACTAACATAGGGTCTTCTCAGTACCAGACCACTACTAACTTAGGGTCTTCTCAGTACCAGACCACTACTAACATAGGGTCTTCTCAGTACCAGACCACTACTAACTTAGGGTCTTCTCAGTACAGGACCACTACTAACATAGGGTCTTCTCAGTACCAGACCACTACTAACTTAGGGTCTTCTCAGTACCAGACAATACTAACTTGGGGTCTTCTCAGTACCAGACCACTACTAACATAGGGTCTTCTCGTACCGACCACTACTAACTTAGGGTCTTCTCAGTACCAGACCACTACTAACTTGGGGCTTCTCAGTACCAGACCACTACTAACTTAGGGTCTTCTCAGTACCAGACCACTACTAACTAGGGTCTTCTCAGTACCAGACCACTACAACTTAGGGTCTTCTCAGTACCAGACCACTACTAACTTAGGGTCTTCTCAGTACCAGACCACTACTAACTTAGGGTCTTTCTCAGTACCAAACCACTACTAACTTAGGGTCTTCTTAGTACCAGACCACTACTAACATAGGGTCTTCTCAGTACCAGACCACTACTAACTTAGGGTCTTCTCAGTACCAAACCACTACTAACTTAGGGTCTTCTCAGTACCAGACCACTACTAACTTAGGGTCTTCTCAGTACCAACCACTACTAACAATAGGGTCTTCTCAGTACCAGACCACTACTAACTTGGGGTCTTCTCAGTACCAAGAACACTACTAACTTAGGGTCTTCCTCAGTACAGACCACTAACTAACTTAGGGTCTTTCAATGCAAATCTCCCCTTAAAATCAACATATAGTATTGTCTATCTCAAGTTAGTAGAAAAACATTTAATTGGGCCTTTTCAAATAAAGTGTTACCATGGAAACATATCCAATATGCTCCACGGGTCCTTCATACACACTGCAGACTGCAGTCTTGTATAACAGATCAACATGGGAAGGATATATGACAAGGGCTCTACAGAGGTCAGCTGTTCTCTCTCATTCACTGGTCTGGCTAAGAGATTTCAAAAGAGAAAGTCCAGCTGTGTATTCCAGCAGAGCAGAACATTAGAACCGTCCACACGGGAGACATGGGATGTCTCCCAAACGGCAACAGCGTCTCTACTTCCTAAAGTGGCTGAAGAAATGTGGCATGCCGCCCCGGGTCTTCTCCAAATACTAACGCTGCACCATCAAGAGCGTCTTGACCTGCATCACTGCCTGGTACGGGATATTACTCCGCCCACGACCCGAGGCCCTCTAGCGGGTGGTAGAGACGGCCCAGTACATCACTGGGGCTGTGTTCCCAGCCATCCAGGACACGTACTTGAAACAGTGCCTGAGGAACGCCCGCAGCATCATCAAGGACCCCACACACCCCAGCCACAAGCTGTTCTTTACATTGCCATCGGGCAGACGCTATCGGAGCATGAGGTCTGATACCAACAGGCTCAGAGACAGTTTCTATCTAGAAGCCATCAGACTGATGAACACTTGAGCTGGACTGACTACCTGCACTGACTCTCTACACTTTAGCACACATCTGCTGCTACCAGACTCTTATTATACTGCTACATGTATACACTTGCGTATGTGTATGTGTTTCCGTGCTTGTGTGTGTCCGTGCGTGTGTGTGTGTCACTGCATGTGTGTGTGTGTGTGTGTTCAAAGCCAGTGGTTACACTCAAGCCAGCAGACAGACAAGTGTTGCCTGTCATGTACCCGTCCCAGTAAATGTGCTTGTCTCTCCGTTTCAGAAATCACCAGAGAGAAGCCTGCTGTATTTGTCAGGCTGATCTAGCTGCTGGAGGACACCACATCAATCAAACGGCATGTTTTCCATTCCTCACCTTTGTTCTTGGGCGTCACATTTATTGAGCCAGGGACATCATTCACAGAACTGCTCTGGCAGGGGAAGATGGATGATTACATTTGTGGCTGACAGTTTGGGAGATGGAGAACGCAGCAGGGTTCCCAGGTAGAAGAAGAATAGGTTTAGGTGTAGATTAGTACACACACACATGGAGACAGGGAGGGAGGGAGGCAGAAAGGGAGGGAGACAGGGAGACAGTGAGGCAGGGAGGGAGAACAGGGGGAGGGGGCAAGTCGGGAAAAAAGGAAAAAGGTTAGTAAAAAAAGGGCAAAAGGGAGGGAGTATAGGGAGGCTAGGGAGGCAGTGAGGCAGGGAGGAGAAAGGGAAGGCAGTAAGGCAGGGAGGGAGACAGGGAGGCAGGGAGGAGAGAGGGAGGCAGTGAGGTAGGGAGGGAGACAGGGAGGCCAGTGAGGTAGGGAGGGAGATAGGTAGGGAGACAGGGAGCAGTGAAGAGGCAGTGAGACAGGGAGGCAGTGAGGAAGGGAGGGAGACAGGGAGGCAGTGAGGCAGGGAGGCAGTGAAGAGGCAGTGAGACAGGGAGGCAGTGAGGAAGGAAGGGGGGACAGGGAGGCAGTGAAGAGGCAGTGCCTATTTAACAAGGCAAGTCAGTTAAGAACAAATTCTTATTTTACAATGACGGCCTACCCCGGCCAACCCTTCCCTAACCTGGACAACGCTTCTCTCTCTCTCTCTCTCAGAAACCCACTGTTGATTGTGATGAGGTAATGCTCCAGCCAGGTTGTGTGACCATATGTGACTGTCCTGACCACAGCTTCCCCTGCTCTGTTTGATCCTCTGTGAGCACCGTAGGAGGTGCAGAGGTAGAGTGGCCTCTCCATGCTGTTGACCAGACTGGGCATGTGGCAGAGCATCTGTCCCTATAAGGTGACGATATCGAGGGACTGCCCTGAACTCGCTGGGAGTTAGTTAGTCCCTCGCGCTATTCGGTCAGTTACTATCAGTTCCTCAGTCAGTTACTGTCAGTTCACAGTCAGTTACTGTCAGTTCAACAGTCAGTTACTATCAGTTCAACAGTCAGTTACTGTCAGTTCGTCAGTCAATTAAAGTCATTCAGTCGTCAGTCAGTTACTGGCAGTTCGTCAGTCAGTTACTGTCAGTCAGTCGGTCAGTTACTATCAGTTAATCAGTCAGTTACTATCAGTTCGTCGTCAGTTACAGTCAGTCAGTCAGTCAGTACTATCAGTTTCAACAGTCAGTTACTATCAGTTCGTCGTCAGTTCTATCAGTTCGTCGTCAGTTACTATCAGTTCGTCGGTCAGTTTACTATCAGTTCGTCGGTCAGTTACTGTCAGTTCGTCGTCAGTTACTTCAGTTCGTCGGTCAGTTACTATCAGTTCGTCGGCCAGTTACAGTCAGTCCAGTCAGTCAGTCAGTTACTATCAGTTCATCAGTCAGTTACTGTCAGTTCATCAGTCAGTTACTGTTTAGTTCGTCGGTCAGTTCACTATCATCAGTTCGTCGGCAGTTATTCAGTTCGTGTCAGTTACTATCAGTTCGTCGGTCAGTTACTATCAGTTCGCGCGGTCAGTGGGCGGTTTGGTGGCTACTTTCTTTTCTTCAGAAAAACACTTTCCCATTTTTTGGAAAACAGGGGACAGAGAGAGCCTAGATAAACAGCTGAAACACACCTACAACTATCCCAATGACTCTGCCAGGTCCTCCTGGAGAAGAAGACTGGGATGGTTTCTCTAGAGAGGAAGACATGCCAGGCTGGTGGGACAAAAGACAAGGAATACATTTCCAATGTAGAGAGACCACCAACAAACCAACAACATCACACCTCAGCTCATGAATCGTCTAGGGCTGGTGAGGATAGCAGGGTCAGCCAGACAGGAATTGTGTTAAAATGTTAGAACGTGTGACAAATAACAGAGGGGGGGTGGTGGAGGGTGGACAGTTGAATTAGTCGGGTAAAGGACTATTAATCATGTAACAGGAAAGATGCAGAATAGTGGCAGAAGTCTGGTGGTATGAGATTCACACCAGTGTATTATTGGAAACAACGGATAGAGTGTAAGAGAGAGAGACAGAGCGAGAGAAATAGAGACAAAGACAGAGACAGAGAGAGGCGTGAAAGAGAGAGAGAGAGAGAGAGAGAGAGAGAGAGAGAGAGAGAGAGAGAGAGAGAGAGAGAGAGAGAGAGAGAGAGAGAGAGAGAGAGAGAGAGAGAGAGAGAGAGAGAGAGAGAGAGAGAGAGAGAGAGAGAGAAGAGAGAGAGAGAGAGGCAGAGAGAGAGAGAGAGAGAGAGAGAGAGAAAGAGGAGAGAGAGAGAGAGAGAGGGAGAAGAGAGAAGAGAGAGAGAGAGAAGAGAGAGAGAGAGAAGAGAGTGAGAAGAGGAGGAGAGGGAGAGAGAAGGAGAGAGGAGAGAGCGAGAGAGAGAGAGAGGAGGAGAGAGAGAGAGAGAGAGAGAGAGAGAGAGAGAGAGGAACGAGAGAGAGAGAGAGAGAGAGAAGAGAGAGAGAGAGAGAGAGAGGAATGAGGAGTGTGACAGGGAGATAGAGACTGAAGGAGTGTGGCAGGGAGATAGAGAATGAGGAGTGTGCACAGGGAGATAGAGACTGAAGGAGTGTGGCAGGGAGATAGAGACTGAGGGTGGCAGGGAGATAGAGACTGAAGGAGTGTGACAGGAGATAGAGACTGAAGAGGTACGTAGGTAGAGACAAGGAGACAGATAGAGACTGAAGGAGGTGTGACAGGGAGATAGAGACTGAAGGAGTGTGACAGGGAGATAGAGACTGAAGGAGTGTGTGACAGGAGATAGAGACTGAAGGAGTGTGACAGAGGAGATGAGGACTAAGGAGTGTGACAAGGAGATAGAGACTGAAGGAGTGTGACAGGGAGAAGTAGAGACTGAAGGAGTGTGACAGGGAGATAGAGACTGACGGAGTGTGACAGGGAGAGAGACTGAAGGAGTGTGAAGAGGATATGTGAGTGAGACAGAAGGATGGAGAGAGGGAGGCCTATAAAGAGAGAGATTAACAGAACCCTCCCTTTCACTGCTGTGCTCTACCTAACACACAGTAACACTGACACATTTCTCAGCCTACTGTGCTCTCTTTCCCTCCTCTCTTTCCCTCCCTCTCCCTTCCTGTCCCCCGTCTCCCTCGTTCCTTATCTCCCTGAGGTACCTCTGTATAATATCTGAATCCATCCACTCCTCTGAGCAGTGTGAGTAGTAGCACGTTTCTCTATCACTCTCTCTTCTCTCAGTAAGATGCCTGGTGCTGATGCTCAGACAACTCCAGGTGATGTTGGGTCTGGATTATTAGGTGCTGGGGTACTACCTGGTACTGGATAAACTGTAAATACACACACACACACACAACAAGTGTTCACATGTGCGAAGTTCTCGGGTGTCGGGTACGACTACAGCAGGTATACGCACGTAGCGGGTTTAATGATGACTGGCTGTACAGCGGGACGCGATGACTAGGAGCAGCACGCGAGTACAACACACAGCACACACACGGTAGGGATGGGGACACCCATGACACACGACAGTGTAAGAAAGAATGCGCGCACACGAGTCACGCGAGTCGATCAGACACACAAGGGTCGATAGGCTGATTGGCGCCGAGGTCATGTGCGGATCACAAGCAGAGCTTCTGTGTTGCGTGTACGACGATACACACCACACATACCACAACACACAATTCCGCTGTCCCCGCACACACGCGATGGCACAGGATAAAGAAAACAGAAATAACGACGCGACACACACGCAGGCGAGGTGGTAACCAACACGAACTAGATTCACAGCACGGTGGTGCTAGAAAGTGTGTTAACAGCACACACACACAGAGAGAGACAGCACACCAAGCACACAACTGATCGCACACACACACAAGCCACACAAGCTTAGACCACACCACACCACACGACACAGGAAGGGCACAACACATCAGAGGCCTGCGCCAGGTTCAACATCAGCTCACACGGCACAGTATCGGGGTGGACACACACACCAAGCACAAGGCAATTCCACCAGCACGAAGGTAGTTCCAGGAATCCCAGGATCGTAGCGTTCGGGGTCGACACCAGTCGGCCGTCCGCCACAGTGAGTGTGGAGCTGTGGGAACGACACAGCACTCCTCATAAAATAAAAGTCAATCTTGTCATTCTAGCTATTGCAGCAGCCTCTCAGTCCTACATTTTTACATCCTTCATCTGAGAACAGTGGAGAGGAACTTCACTGTCATTTTTTCAGACAGATGCTGCCGTTTCCTGGTCGTACTGTAGCCTGAAGATGCCCCAAAGGACACACAGTGGGCCCTGGCCTGCCTGAGTTTGACCAAGGCTAAATCTTCCTGTATACCCGACGAGCAGACAAAAAGAGAGACATTCTCGTCCCAATTAAAGCACAGGAGGCGTTTAGTAAAAATAGCTTAATGAGCTCGCCGATCAGCGCAGCGTGAAAATAGTCATTAGCAACAGCTTATTAGGTAGCGAGGCTAGTCTAGTGTCTGCCGCACACTCACACAGAGAGAGATAGAGAGAGACAGAGGGAGGGAAGAGAGAGAAATAGAGTGGAGCAAGAGAGACAGAGAGGAGGCATCTTCCCTAATATTTGGAACAAAGGATTGATAACCCCAATCCACAACAGTGGAGACAAATTTGACCCCATTAACAACCATGGGATATGCGTCAACAGCAATCTTGGGAAAATCCTCTGCATTAACAGCWGACCTGTACATTTCCTCAGTGAAAACAATGTAGTGAGCAAATGTCAAATTGGCTTTTTACCAAATTACCGCACGACAGACCACGTATTCACCCTGCACACCCTAATTGACAAACAAACAAACCAAAACAAAGGCWAAGTCTTCTCATGTTTTGTTGACTTCAAAAAAGGGTCTGCTATACAAATGAATGGAAAGTGGTGTTTGGGGAAAAACGTAGGACATTATAAAATCCATGTGCACAAACAACAAGTGTGCGTTTAACATTTCTTTCCACAGGGCCGTGGATTGAGACAGGGATGCAGCTTAAGCCCCACCCTCTTCAACATATATATCAATGAATTGGCGAGGGCACTAGAACAGTCTGCAACACCCGGCATCATCCTACTAGAATCTGAAGTCAAATGTCTACTGTTTACTGATGATCTGGTGCTTCTGTCCCCTGTAGGAGGGCCTACAGCAGCACCTAGATCTTCTGCACAGATTCTGCCAGACCTGGCTCCTGACAGTAAATCACAGTAAGACAAAAATAATGTTGTTACAAAAAAGGTCCAGTCGCCAGGACCACAAATACAAATTCCATCTAGACACCGTTGCCCTAGAACACACAAAAAACTATACATACCTCGGCCTTAACATCAGCACCACAGGTATCTTCCACAAAGCTGTAAATGATCTGAGAAACAAGGCAAGAAGGGCCTTCTATGCCATCAAAAGGAACAGAAAATTTGACATACCAATTAGGATCTGGCTAAAAATACTTGAATCAGTTATAGAACGCATTGCCCTTTATGGTTGTGAGGTCTGGGGTCCGCTCACCAACCAAGAATTCACAAAATGGGCCAAACACCAAATTGAGACTCTACATYCAGAATTCTTTAAAAAAGATCCTCTGTGTACAACGTAAAACACCAAATAATGCATGCAGAGCAGAATTAGGCCAATACCCGCTCATTATCAAAATCCAGAAAAGAGCCGTTAAATTCTACAACCACCTAAAAGGAAGCAATTCCSAAACCTTCCATAACAAAGCCATCARCTACAGAGAGATTAACCTAGAGAAGAGCCCTYAGCAAGCTGGTCTTGGGGATCTGTTCACAAACACAAACAGACCCCACATAGCCCCAGGACAGGAACACAATTAGACCCAACCAAATCATGAGAAAACTAAATAATAATTAATTGACACATTGGAAAGAATTAACAAAAAACTGAGCAAKCTAGAATGCTACTTGGCCCTAAATAGAGAGCACACAGTGGCAGAATACCTGAACACTGTGACTGACCCAAACTTAGGGGAAGCTTTGACTACAGTGCCTTGCAAAAATATTCATCCCCTTTGCATTTTTCCTATTTTGTTGCATTACAACCAGTAATTTATAATGATTTTTTATTTGGATTTCATGTAATGGACATACACAAAATAGAGGTGAAATTAGAAAAAATTCGAAGAAATAAAAACTGAAAAGTGGTGCGTGCAAAGATGTATTCACCCCCTTTGCTATGGAGCGCCCAAATTAGATCTGGTGCAACCAATTACCTTTAGAAGTCACATAATTAGTTAAATAAAGTCCACCTGTGTGCAATCAGTGTCAAATGATCTGTAACATGATCTCAGTATATATACACCTGTTCTGAAAGGCCCCAGAGTCTGCAACACCACTAAGCAAGGGGCATCACCAAGCAAGCGGCACTATGAAGGTCAAGGAGCTCTCCAAACAGGTCAGGGACTCACGGACCAGGCATGGAGGGCATTAACCAGAGAGGCAACAAAGAGACCAAAGATAACCCTGGAGGAGCTGCAAAGCTCCACAGCGGAGATTGGAGTATCTGTCCATAGAACCACTTTAAGCAGTACACTCCACAGAGCTGGGCTTTACGGAAGAGTGGCCAGAAAAAAGCCATTGCTTAAAGAAAAAAATAAGCAAACACGTTTGGTGTTTGCCAAAAGGCATGTGGGAGTCTCCCCAAACATATGGAAGAAGGTACTCTAAAATGGAACTTTCTGGCCATCAAGGAAAACGCTATGTCTGGCACAAACCCAACACCTCTCATCACCCCGAGAACATCATGTTTTCATCGGCAGGGACTGGGAAACTGGTCAGAATTGAAGGAATGATGGATGGCGCTAAATACAGGGAAATTCTTGACGGAAACCTGTTTCAGTCTTCCAGAGATTTGAGACTGGGACGAAGGTTCACCTTCCAGCAGGACAATGACCCTAAGCATACTGCTAAAGCAACACTCGAGTGGTTTAAGGGGAAACATTTAAATGTCTTGGAATGGCCTAGTCAAAGCCCAGACCTCAATGCATTTGAGAATTTGTGGTATGACTTAAAGATTGCTGTCCACAAGCGGAACCCATCCAACTTGAAGGAGCTGAAGCAGTTTTGCCTTGAAGAATGGGCAAAAATCCCAGTGGCTAGATGTGCCAAGCTTATAGAGACATAKCCCAAGAGACTTGCAGCTGTAATTGCTGTAAAAGGTGGCTCTACAAAGTATTGACTTTGGGGGGGGGTAAATAGTTATGCACGCTCAAGATTTCKGTTTTTTTGTCTTATTTCTTGTTTGTTTCACAATAACAAATATTTTGCATTTTCCAGGTTGTAAGGCAACAAAATAGTAAAAATGCCAAGGGGGGTGAATACTTTCGCAAGCCAATGTATGTACAGAATRAGTGAGCAGAGGCTTGCTGTTGATAAAGGTCGCCGTATGCATGACCCGGCTCTCAAMAGAAGAAAGGCTATYTGCACACCGCTCACAAAACGAGGTAGAAACTGAGCTCCTTTRATTTTTTAAATTATATTTAACCTCTATTTAACTAGGCAAGTCAGTTAAGAACAAATTCTGATTTACAATGACGGCCTCCCAGTCTCTTCCTAACCTCCTGACAAATGCATGACCATATTAGAGACACATATTTGCCTCAGATTACACAGACCCACAAAGAATTCTGGGAAAGAGTAGGTTTGGACACCTGGTAACCCAAGGTTACTCTTTCTATCAATTAGTGGTTTTGTCTCATGTGCTGTTCTGGGTCTCTGCTGACACAAGCAGAAATGAAAACTGAACGAGGAGGGTGGAGCCAAATGCTTCCTCAGGCATATAGTTGTGGCAGACTGTATCTAACTTAGAGGACAGAAACACTGGATAACTGCMACTCAACTGATATTCAGCGCCACACCYCAATAACATTCACACCCTGGTGGTTCCTTCCGTTCCTATTTCATCAACCCATCGAGAGCTTGGAACMATACAGTTRTATAAGGTTATAACGATTCTAACAGAATTGACTCTACAGTTCCCAACTTTCATTGGTTTGAATGAAGTCAATTATTTTTTATCTTGAATTCTTTTGAACTTCACAGCGTGCGTTGGGGTATTTAGAGTACTGTATAGGTAGAGAACATTGAACAGAACAAGACTAGGTCAATAACTCCATTTTGTAAAAAATGGCGATCGAACTGTAGCTGTAGTTCCAAACTCTTGACATTCCATTCAAGCACAATCAAAGAAATGAATCACTAAATTGATAATTTCCCATTAAAACAATGAACCAGATGTAAAAACAAAACAAGCCATGAGACATGTTGTTGTTGTTGTGATTACACAAAAGGAAAGAGGTTCCACTCTTAATCCCCCAACACTCATTAGTGGTGTCTGAAAGAGACTCTGTTTGATTATAAAGGTTTCTGAAAGAGAAACCACACTGCCACAAACAACACAAACATCACACTGCCACAAACAGGCAGCGATATTTCATACGTTGTGCTTTGATGTACTCAGTATCCCATCCTCCCGTGGAAACAGCATGCAGGGAAAGATGAGTTGCAGTGAGAGCATCATGAACCCCTCTGAAGCCAGAGGACAATTACGGAACTTGTTCCTTACATCTTCTGCTGAGGAGAAATAACTAACTGTCCCTTCTGTGTCTCTTCTCTCTCTCCCTTCTCTCTTCTCTCTCCCTTCTCTCTCTCCCTTCTCTATTCTCTCTCTCCCTTCTCTCTTCTCTCTCTCCCTTCCCTCTTCTCTCTCCCTTCTCTATTCTCTCTCTCTTCTCTCTCCCTTCTCTCTTCTCTCTCTCCCTTCTCTCTTCTCTCTCCCTTCTTCTATTCTCTCTCTCTCCTCTCCCCTCTTTCTCTCTCTTCTCTCTCTCTTCTCTCTTCTCTCTCCCTTTCTCTCTTCTCTCTCCTTCTCTCTTCTCTCTCTCTCTTCTCTCTCTCTCCTTCTCTATTCTCTCTCTCTCCTTCTCTCTCTCTCTCTCTCTCTTCTCCCCCTTCTCTCTTCTCTCTCCCTTCTCTCTCCCTTTTCTCTTTGAAGAGAATACTGCATATTCTGCCTGCCTGACTAACTGTCTCCCTGCTTAGAAGAAAATGGTCTCATTTTCTCTCTCCTTTGCTTGCCTTCTAATCTAAAAGTATCCTCTCTCTTTCTCTTTCTCTTTCTCTCTCCTTCTTTTCTGAAAACCCTCACATGTTCCCACCAAATCGAAAGATTGGAATCATTCCTATCTTCTAGTGTGAAAAACATTTCACATCTACCAGTGTCAAGTCTCTCTTACCTGTGCAATCTCATACAGCAGCTTGTAGTGTTCCTCCCGTTTCTGTAAAGTGCACAAATTGCAGCCCATTCTAGTTGTCGTGGAGATGACAGGCGGAGGCGGTGCGCGGTGGGTCCCCCAGGGTAGATATGCGGAGGATCACACAGGGGGCTCTGCCTGAAAACCCGGCTCCGTTTTTCATCAGGGTATCCTTAGAAAGACACGCTTCTCTCACCCTCACACACACAGCGGTACCACAGTACACACACACACTCCGATACACCAATACTAAGCTCCAAGCTCCAGGATCCAGCAAAGTGTGTTGTTTTGGGAGTCCTCTCAGAGTGTGTGTGTGTTTTGTGTGTGTTGCGTTTGTCAATGTAAGAAGCAATCAGCTCCTATCTCTCTCTCGCTCTCTCTCTCCTTTTTCTCCTCTTTATTTCTCTCTCTCTCTCTCTTTCACACACTCTCTCTCATTCCCCCTCGTCTCCCTCTCTCTCTCTCTCCTCTCTCTCTCTGTCACTATGAGCACACATTCATACACACGCTGGGCTTGTAGAGACACACCCCTCTCTCTGTCAGGCTTGCTGCACATCACTACACCTACTGTGGTTCATGAATAATAATCAAGCTCATTGGCTGTTCTGTTAGGGGGAGGAGTAAGGGGGAGTATTCTCAAAGCTCTGATACAATACTGAGCTGGTACTGTGAGTGGGGAGGGGGGGTCTCTGGGTGTGTGTGTGTGTGTTTACTTGCATATACAGTATAGTACATCTAAACAAAGCCATGAAAAGTCTCAACCTCCTTTATTGGACATTCAATGTATTTTACACACTTGAACTGTTACAAAACACAATACATTGACATCTAGATTTCGAACACGGATCAATCTAATTCTAATTCAATCAGATAGCCTTTTCAGAGTGATAGGTGATAGAAGAGAAGTGGCATTTCGTGAAGTGAAATAGATTTCCAGTCGGCCAGTGATTGTAACTAAACAGATCCTCTCAGAGCTGGTAGACAAGGGCACCCTGATTGACACAGGAAGAGACACAGACGGAGGGTATTGATTGGATCAAATTAGCTTCCACTCCAACTGCCCTCGCTGGGGGGAGAGAGGGAGAGAAAGTGGGAGAGAGAGATAGGGAGGTAGAGAGAAAGAGAAAGTGGGGAGAGAGAGAGGAGGGAGAGTGAAAGTGGAGAGAGAGAAAGAGAGAGAGAGAGAGAGAGTGAAAGAAAGTGAGGAGAGAGAGAGAGATAGATATAGAGAGAAAGTGGGGAGGAGAGAGAGAGACCGAGGGGAGTGATAGAGACTAATCCGATGTTCAGTTATACCCCCAGTCTGGAGAGAGCCAAACATCTGTTTTCACACCATGTTCAGTAAAGGCAGCAGCATCACAGTGACTTTTAAAATGCCCCAGTCCCACACCTTATCCCCCAGGGTGGACGCAGTCAAGAGTATCAGGTCACAGGACAGATCCTATACAGATAACACTGTCCCCATCCGGTGAGTCACCAACTGACTGACCAACTGAAGGTGACTCCTCACTCCTCCCAGGTAACATCACTCTCACTAACTAACGACCTTCAGGGCCAGTTTCCTGGACACAGATTAAGCCTATCTCTGACCATAAAGCCAATTTCAATGAAGATTATCCATTGAGCATGCTTTTTAGTCTGGGACGACAGCTTCATCTGTGTCCGGGAAACTGGCCTCTAGGGTCCAGCCCTCCTAGTTTTTCTATCTGAATGGCACTGAAGGGATACACAGGGACAGGACAGATCCTGGGCGAGAGTAAATCAAATCAATCAAATAGTATTTGTCACATGTTTCGTAAACAACAGGTGTAGGCTAACAGTGAAAAGCTTACTTACGGGCCTTCCCAACAATGCAGAGAAAAAAAAACAATTATAATAAATATAGTAACACGAGGATCCCACAATGAGTAACGATAACTTGGCTATATACACAGGGCAAATGAGTAACGATAACTTGGCTATATACACAGGGCACAATGAGTAACGATAACTTGGCTATATACACAGGGCACAATGAGTAACGATAACTTGGCTATATACACAGGGCACAATGAGTAACGATAACTTGGCTATATACACAGCACAATGAGTAACGAAACTTGGCTATATACACAGGGCACAATGAGTAACGATAACTTGCTATATACACAGCACAATGAGTAACGATAACTTGGCTATATACACAGGCACAATGAGTAACGATAACTTGGCTATATACACAGGGCACAATGAGTAACGATAACTTGGCTAATACACAGGGCACAATGAGTAACGATAACTTGGCTATATACACAGGGCACAATGAGTAACGATAACTTGGCTATATACACAGGGCACAATGAGTAACGATAACTTGGCTATATACACAGGGCACAATGAGTAACGATAACTGGCTCATCATACATAACACAGGCAGGCACAATGAGTAACGATAACTTGGCTATATACACAGGGCACAATGAGTAACGATAACTTGGCCAATACACAGGCACAATGAGTAACGCTAACTTGGCTACATACACAGGGCACAATGAGTAATGATACTTGGCTACATACACAGGCATACATGAGTAACGATAACTTGGCTATATACACAGGCACAAATGATAACGATAACTTGGCTAATACACAGGGCACAATGATAACGATAACTTGGCTAATACACAGGGCAAATGAGTAACGATAACTTGGCTATATACACAGGGCACAATGAGTAACGATAACTTGGCTATATACACAGGGCACAATGAGTAACGATAACTTGGCTATTACACAGGGCACAATGAGTAACGATAACTTGCTACATAACAGGGCACAATGAGTAACGATACTTGGCTAATACACAGGCACAATAAGTAACGATAACTTGGCTATATACACAGGGCACAATGAGTAACGATAACTTGGCTATATACACAGGCACAATGAGTAACGATAACTTGGCTATATACACAGGCACAATAAGTAACGATAACTTGGCTATATACACAGGGCACAATGAGTAACGATAACTTGGCTATATACACAGGGCACAATGTAACGATAACTGGTACATACACAGGGCACAATGAGTAACGATAACTTGGCTATATACACAGGGCACAATGAGTAACGATAAACTTGGCTATATACACAGGGCACAATAGTAACGATAACTTGGCTACATACACAGGGCACAATGAGAAGCTAATTGGCTAATACACAGGCACAATGAGTAACGATAAACTTGGCTATATACACAGGGCACAATGAGTAACGATAACTTGGCTACATACACAGGGCACAATGAGTAATGATAACTTGCTACATACCA
>NW_019947030.1:15378-25857 GCF_002910315.2 Salvelinus sp. IW2-2015 | reverse complement strand
TCGTACTGCAGGAGGGAGGGAGGGAGGCGAGGGAGGGAGGGAGGGAGGGAGGGAGGGAGGGGAGGGAGGGAGGGAGGGAGGGAGAGAGAGGGAGGGAGTGAAAGTGGGGGAGAGAGAGAGCGGAGGAGAGAGGACGTAAGGGGGAGAGACAGGAGGGGAGGGAGGGAGGGAGGGAGGGAGGGAGGGAGGGTGATATGCGGTTACGCAGGTGAGTGGTAGGCCGATGGGCAGGGATGGTAGGGAGGGTGAGGTGAATGGGAGAGCGCCAGAGAGGAGATTATCGTATAGTCTCAGAATAGTGGGCGCTAGAGAGTAGTATGAATGAGCGCAAGAGAGAGTGTAGTCAGGAAAGTGGGGAGAGATTACCAGGTGAGCAGGAGTAGATGTAAGACGCCGAGAGGATAGTGTGGGTATGAATGGAGAGCGCAAGGGAGTGATAGAGTGAGGGGGACGGATTGACGATTCGGATAGTGGGGATAGCCGAATGTAGTGGACATGAGTTACAGAGCACAAGTGGGAGTATCAGGTGAGCTCATTGGTAAGACCCTGTGGGGAGTAGAAGAGAGATATGAGGCGCAAAGTTATGCAGTGTACGTACATGATGAGTAGCCCTAGTGTGGGGAGTAGAGTAGAGCCCAAGGTATCGCGAGGACGGGTAGCATTGTGACAACACTAGTGTGATTGATAGCCGAAGTTATGACAGTGTACGTCATTGTTAGCACCTGTGAGGATATGAATGAGCACCGAAGGATGTCGTCTGAGATATAGAGACATGATACCCGGTGTGAGATATTAGCCAGAGTGTAATCGTTACTCATTGTTGGATGATCCGAGATTGACTATGTTGAACTATAGAGATATGGTATTATAAAATTAGTGGGGTTTTATTTGTACTGAGAGACTTGCCGCGCAGAATCCTGAGGGGAGTGAGTTGAGTACTAGGTCCGTATGTTCAGTTAACCCGCCCCGTCCTCGGGAGTAGAACAAACAATGGCTTGATAATTTGCACAACCATCTGTTTTCTCTCACAGTTAAGGGCAAGCTAGTATCAACAGTGCCACTTTTTTCCAAACATTGCCCCAGTCCACCCTTATCCCCCGAGGTGGACTCGCAGTCAACCGTGTAGTTCAGAGGTTTCATACCAGGACAGAAAATCCACTTGTTATTAACAGATAACACACTGTCCCATCCTGGTGAAGCGTCACCAACTGATTGACTCTTAGACTAGTATATATAGGTGAGTACTCTCACTCTCTCCCATTTAACATGCAACTCCTCTATCTATAACTACTTTACCCTTCCAGCGCCGGCCAAGGTTTCCTGGACACAGCAATTAAGCTCCTTTGCTCTCCTTGACTGCATCTAACACGCCAATATTCAATGAAGATTGAGGTCTCGGAGTTGATGATTATCCGCGACTTTTTTAGTTCTGGGCCGAACAGGCTTCTTCTGGTGCTCCGCTGAATATACTCGCGCCGTCATTATGGGTACCACACAAGAGCGCCCTTGTGTTGCGAATTCTAAATGGCCTGCAGTTTGCCGGAACACAGAGATGAGAAATGAGCGTCTGAAAGCCTGATGGAACCTTGTACCACATGGCGGACTAGCCGACACGAGACTAAAGAAGCATCCGCGGGGCATGGAGGCTCATAAATCAACATCACATTCAAATAGTATTTTGTTGTCACATGTATGTTCGATTGTAAACAATAACAGGTTAGATTACGTGGCTTCAATTTAGACAAGAGAGTGTTGTTTGAAACAGTTGTATGGTCAGACTTACTGATAGGACGGCCTCTTTAATCCCCTGATACAATGGCAGGTCACAGGAGGAAAAAAAAAACAATCTTGTGACACTAAATATCTTGTAAGGTCAGTAACACGGAGGATGCTCTCAACAAGTGTATGAGGAGTGATGTTTACTGAAGGAGTAACGGTAGATAACGGTTGTCAGCGCCTTTTACAGTATTTACACAGAGGTCAGTCAGTTGGTGACCTCACCGGATGGGACAGTGTTATCTGTATAGGATCTGTCCTGTGACCTGATACTCTTGACTGCGTCCACCCTGGGGGATAAGGGTGGGACTGGGGCATATTTATAAAAGTCACTGTGATGCTGCTGCCTTTACTGAACATTGGTGTGAAAACAGATGTTTGGTCTCTCTCCAGACTGGGGGGTATAACTGAACATCGGATTAGTCTCTATCACTCCCCTCGGTCTCTCTCTCTCTCTCTCCCCACTTTCTCTCTATATCTATCTCTCTTCTCTCTCCTCACTTTCTCTTTCACTCTCTCTCTCTCTCTCTCTTTCTCTCTCTCCACTTTCACTCTCCCTCCCTCTCTCTCTCCCCACTTTCTCTTTCTCTCTACCTCCCTATCTCTCTCTCCCACTTTCTCTCCCTCTCTCCCCCCCCACTTTCTCTGTCTCTGTCCCTTTCTCTCCCCACTTCCTCTCTCCCCCCCTCTCTCTCTCCTCCCTCCCTCTCCCCACTTCCTCTCTCTTTCTCTCTCCCTCCCTGTCTCTCCCCCACTTCCTCTCTCTCTCTCGCTCTCTCTCTCCCCACTTTCACTTTCTTCAACCGCACTATCACCTATCCTTGGCGCTCCTATATACACAGGGCCCCCTATCGCAGTAACGATAACTTGGCTATACTACCATCCATGCACACTATCGGAGTAACTCCGACTAACTTGCCGTCCCCTCCCTCCCCCTATATACCACCATCGCCCCTGGCCACAATGCCCTTCCCTACAGTAACGGATACACTTGGCTACCTATACACAGGGCACAATGAGTAACGATAACCTTGGCTCTCTATACACAGGCACAATGCCTCCCTCCCGTTCCACTGTACAACCTCGAATAACTTTGCAGCTTACCCTTAGTACTACATGCTCGGCACACACTGCACTACATACACAGGGCACAATGAGTAACGATAACTTGGCTACATACACAGGGCACAATGAGTAACGATAACTTGGCTACATACACAGGGCACAATGAGTAATGATAACTTGGCTACATACACAGGGCACAATGAGTAACGATAACTTGGCTATATACACAGGGCACAATGAGTAATGATAACTTGGCTATATACACAGGGCACAATGAGTAACGATAACTTGGTTATATACACAGGACACCAGTACTGAGATAATGTGCTGGCAGCCAGAGGTTGAAAAAGTATTCAATGGTCATACCTGAGTAAAAGTAAAGATACCTTAAAAGAAAACGACTCAAGTAAAAGTGAAAGTAACCCACTAAAATACTATGGCAGGTAGCCTAGCGGTTAGAGCGTTAAGATCGAATCCCCGAGCTGACAAGGTAAAAATCTGGCGTTCTGCCCCTGAACAAGGCAGTTAACCCACTGTTCCTAGGCCATCATTGAAGATAAGAATTTGTTCTTAACTGACTTGACTAGTTAAATAAAGGTACACTTTTTTTTTAAATAAAAACTTGAGTATAAGTCTAAAAGTATCTGGTTTTAAATGTACTTAAGGTGGGAAAAGTACTCAATCGTCATACTGGATTAAAATTAAATGCTATGCATCAAATTCCTTTATAGTAAGCAACCAGACGGCACAATTTCCTTATTATTATTATTATTTGACAGCTAGAGGCACATTCCAAAACTCAGACATCATTTACAAACAAAGCATTTGTGTTTAGTGAGTCTGTCAGATCAGAGGCAGTAGGGATGACCAGGGACGTTCTCTTGATAAGTGTGTGAATTGGACCATTTTCCTGTCCTGGTAAGCATTCAGAATGTAACGACTACTTTTGGGTGTCAAGGAAAATGAATGGAGTAAAATGTACATTATTTTCTTTAGGAATGTAGTGAAGAAAAAGTAAAAGTTGTCAAAAATATAAATAGTAAAGTACAGATACCCCAAAAAACAAGTAGTACTATAAAGTATTTTTCTTAAGTACTTTACACCACTGTGTGCTGGGGTACGAGGTAATTCACTTAGCTATGTACAGTACCAGTCAAAAGTTTGGACACACCTACTCATTCAAGGGTTTTTCTTTATTTTTACTATTTTCTACATTGTAAAACATTGAAGACAAAACTATGAAATAACACATATGGAATCATGTAGTAACCAAAAAAGTGTTAAATTAATAAAAATATATTGTAGATTTTAGATCCTTCAGTAGCCACCCTTTGCCTTGATGACAGCTTTGCACACTCTTGGCATTCTCTCAACCAGCTTCATAAGGTAGTCACCTGGAATGCATTTCAATTAACTTGTGTGCCTTGTTAAAAGTTAATTTGTGGAATTTATTTCCTTCTTAATGCTTTCGAGCAAATCAATTGTGTTGTGACAAGGTAGGGCTGGTGTACAGAAGATAGCCCTATTTCTTAAAAGACCAAGTCCATATTATGTCAAGAACAGCTCAAATAAACAAAGACAAACAACAGTCCAACATTATTTTAAGACATGAAGGTCAGTCAATATAGAACATTTCAAGAACTTTTAAAGTTTCTTCAATTTCAGTCGCAAAAGCCATCAAGCACTATGATGAAACTGGCTCTCATGAGGACCGCCACAGGAAAGGAAGACCCATAGTTACCTCTGCTGCAGAGGATAAGTTCATTAGAGTTACCAGCCTCAGATAACAGACCAAATGAAAGCTTCACAGATGAGATGGTTTGGGATGAGTTGGACCGCAGAGTGAAGAAAAAGCAGCCAATAAGTGCTCAGCATATGTGGGAACTCATTCAAGACTGTTGGAAAAGCATACCAGGTGAGGCTGGTTGAGAGAATGCCAAGAGTGTGCAAAGCTGTCATGTCATTTACAAAATAGCCCCCAACACTCTACTCAGCAAACTGGATGTAGTCTATCACAGTGCTGCCATCCGTTTTATCACCAAGCCCCATATACTACCCACCACTGCGACCTGTAGCTCTCGTTGGCTGGGTCCTCACTACAAAGCCGTCGCCAAACCCACTGGCTCCAGGTCATCTATAAGTCTTTGCTAGGCAAAGCCCCACCTTATCTCAACCCACTGGTCACCATAACACCCACCCGTAGCACGCGCTCCAGCAGGTATATTGCACTGGTCATCCCCAAGCCAACACTTCCTTTGGTCGCCTTTCCTTCCAGGTTCTCTGCTGCCAATGACTGGAACGAATTGAAAAATCTCTGAAGCTGGAGTCTTATATCTCCCTCTCTAATTTTAAGCATCAGCTGTCAGAGCAGCTTACCGATCACTGTACCTGTACACAGCCCATCTGTAAATAGCACACCCGACTACCTCATCCCATAGTATTACTTACCCTCTTGCTCTTTTGCACCCCAGTATCTCTACTTGCACATCATCATCTGCACATCTATCACTCCAGTATTAATGCTAAATTGTAATATTTTTCACCTCTAGGTGTCACGATCGTCTATAGGAGAGAGAGATGACCAAGGCGCAGCGTGTGCAAAATACATCTTCTTTATTATAAGAAGGAAAACAAAACAACAAACGTGAAGCTATTAACGAACTAGTGCACACATGCAACATAGAACAAGACATAGACAATTACCCACAAACACCTAAAGCCTATGGCTACCTTAAATATGGCTCCCAATCAGAGACAACAATAACCAGCTGTCTCTGATTGAGACCAAATCAGCAACCATAGACTTCCTAAACAACTACACTCAACCATAGACAATTCTAAACACCTACACTGAACACAACCCCATCTACTCTATGAAACCCCTCAACCATACAAACCACACTAGACAATACCAAAACACATACTAACCCATGTCACACCCTGACCTAACTAAAATACTAATGAAAACAAAGATAAACTAAGGCCAGGGTGTGACAAACCCCCCCTTAAGGTGCGAACTCCGGACGCACCAGCATAAAGTCTATGGGAGGGTTTGGGTGGGCGTCTGTCCATGGTGGCGGCTCTGGTACTGGTCGTGGTCCCCACCCCACCATAGTCACTACCCGCTTTCGTAGCCTCCTCCAAATGTCCACCCTCAACTTAACCCCACTGGATTCAGGGCAGCACCGGACTAAGTGGCAGCACCGGACTAAGGGCAGACCGGATAAGGGGCAGCACCGGGATAAGGGGCAGCACCGGACTAAGGGGCAGCACCGGACTAAGGGGCAGCCCCGGACTAAGGGCAGCACCGGACTAAATGCGGATCCTGGCTGGACAGCTCTGCGCCTGGCTGGACGGCTCTGGCGGATCCTGGCTGGCTGGCTTTGGCGGATCCTGGCTGGCTGACGGATCTGGCTGCTCATGGCTGGCTGACGGATCGGCTGCTCATGCTGGCTGACGATCTGGCTGCTCATGGCTGGCTGACGGATCTGGCTGCTCATGGCTGGCTGACGGATCTGGCTGCCATGGCTGGCTGACGGATCGGCTGCTCAGGCTGGCTGACGATCTGGCGCTCATGGCTGGCTGACGACTGGCTGCTCATGGCTGGCTGACGGATCTGGCTTGCTCATGGCTGGCTGACGGATCTGCTGCTCATGGCTCTCTGGCGCTCTGCGATCGCTCGTGGCTCTGCAGATCCTGTCTGTTGGCGGCTCTGGCAGATCTGTCTGGTTGCGCTCTGGCAGATCCTGTCTGGTTGGGCGGCTCTGGCAGATCCTGTCTGGTTGGCGGCTCTGGCAGATCCTGTCTGGTTGGCGGCTCTGGCAGATCCTGTCTGGTTGCGGCTCTGGCAGACCTGGCGGCCTCTGGTTTGGCGGCTCTGGCAGCTCCTGACTGACGAACGGCTCTGACGGCTCGGGACAGACGGGCGGCTCTAATGGCTCGGACAGACGGGCGGCTCTAATGCGCCGGACAGACGGATGGCTCTAATGGCGCTGGGGAGACGGATGGCTCTAAATGCGCTGGGAGACGGTTGCTCAGATGGCGCTGGGGAGACGGATGGCTCAGATGGCGCTGGGGAGACGGATGGCTCAGATGGCGCTGGGGAACGGATGGCTCAGATGGCGCTGGGAGACGGATGGCTCAGATGGCGCTGGGGAGACGGATGGCTCTGGCCGTAGTGAGGCGCACTGTAGGCCTGGTGCGTGGTGCCGGACTGGTGTTACCGGCTGGGGACACGCATCTCAAGGCTAGTGCGGGGAGAAGGAACAGGCATACTGGACCCTGGAGACGCACATTAGGCCTAGTGCTGGTGCCCGCACTGGTGGTACCGGGCTGGGAACACGCACTTCAAGGCTAGTGCGGGGAGCAGCAACAGGATGCACAGGACTCTGGAGACGCACAGGAGGCTTGGTGCGTGGCGTAGGCACTGGTGGTAATGGCTGGAGACACGCACCATTGACGAGTGCGTGGAGGAGGAACAGGGCTCTGGAGACACACTGGAAGCCTGGTGCGTGGTGTAGGCACTGGTGGAACTGGACTGGGGCGGGGAGTGGCGCGGAATACCGGACCGTGCAGGCGTACTGGCTCCCTTGAGCATTGAGCCTGCCAACCTTACCTGGTTGAATGCTCCCGTCGCCCGACCAGTGCGGGGAGGTGGAATACCCGCACCGCGGCTATGTAGGCGAACCGGGGACACCATGCGTAAGGCTGGTGCCATGTAAGCCGGCCCGAGGAGACGCACTGGTGGCCAGATAGGTAGAGCCGGCTTCATGGCACTTGGCTCAATGCTCAATCTAGCCCTACCAGTCGGGGAGGTGGAATAAACCCGCACTGGGCTATGCACACGTACAGGAGACACCGTGCGCTCTACTGCGTAACACGGTGTCTGCCCGTACTCCCGCTCTCCACGGTTAGCCTGGGAAGTGGGCGCAGGTCTCCTACCTGCCCTCGGCCCACTACCTCCTAGCCCCCCCCAATAAATTTTTGGTAGTACTCACGGGCTTCCAGCCTTGCCTCCGTGCTCCTCCTCATATCCCGCGTCTCTGCTTTCGCTGCCTCCAGCTCAGCTTTGGGACGGCGATATTCTCCAGGTTGAGCCCAAGGTCCCTTTCCATCCAATATCTCCTCCCATGTCCAAGAATCCTTGATGCCTTGCTCCTGTTGCCGCTTGTCACGCTGCTTGATCCTGTGGTGGGTAATTCTGTCACGACGTGTGGAGAGACGGACCAAGGCGCAGCGTATAATGATACATCTTCTCTTTTTAAGAAGATGAAAGAACACGACACGAAACACTTTAACAAACTAACAAAACAACAAACGATCGTGAAGCTATAACGAACTAGTCACACATGCAACATAGAACATTGACATAGCAATTACCCACAAACACCTAAAGCCTATGGCTACCTTAAATATGGCTCCCAATCAGAGACAACAATAACCAGCTGTCTCTGATTTGAGAACCAAATCAGGCACATAGACTTTCCTAAACAACTACACTCAACCATAGACAATTCTAAACACCTACACTGAACACAACACCATCTACTCTATGAACCCCCTCAACCATACAAACCACACTAGACAATACAAAAACACATACTAACCCATGTCACACCCTGACCTAACTAAAATACTAAGAAAACAAAGATAACTAAGGCCAGGTGTGACACTAGGACTATTTATTTCCTACCTCCCTACTCTTCCACATTTGCACACACTGTAAACTATTTTTTTTGTTTTTGTTTTCTATTGTGTTATTGACTGTACGTTTTTTATGTGTAACTCTGTGTTGTTGTTTTTGTCTCACTGCTTTGCTTTATCTTGGCCAGGTCACAGTTGAAATGAGAACGTGTCTCTACTGGCCGACCTGGTTAAATACAGGTTGAAAAAAATAAAAATAAAAAAGGCAAAGGGTGGCTACTTTAATAATCTAAACTCTAAAATGTGTGTTATTTCATAGCTTTGATGTCTTCACCACTGTACATGTAGGGGATAAAGTGACTAGGCAACAGGATAGATAATAAACAGTAGCAGCAGCATAAGTGATAAGTATACAAAAGAGTCCGGGTAGCTATTGGTTAAAAACTACTTAACAGTCGTATGGCTTGGTGGTAGAAGCTTTTCTGGGTCCTGTTGGTTCCAGACTTTCTGCATCGGTACCGCTTGCCGTGCGGAAACAGAGAGAACAGTCTATGACTTGGGTGGCTGGAGTCTTTGACAAAAGGAGGATAAAGCAGATGGAATCAGATATAGTAGCAGGAAAAATACAGTTAGAGACAGTTATATTAGGTACAGGTTAGAGTAGGTACAGGTTAGACAGTTAGAGTAGGTACAGGTTAGAGACAGGTTAGAGCAGGTACAGGTTAGAGACATATTAGAGTAGGTACAGGTTAGACAGATTAGAGTAGAGACAGGTTATAGTAGGTACAGGTTAGAGTAGATACAGGTTAGAGACAGGTTAGAGTAGGTACAGGTTTAGATTTGTTACAGGTTAGAGACAGATTAGAGTAGTACAGGTTAGACAGATTAGAGTAGAGACAGGTTATAGTAGGTACAGGTTAGAGTAGATACAGGTTAGAGACAGGTTAGAGTAGGTACAGGTTAGATTTGTTACAGGTTAGAGACAGATTAGAGTAAGGTACAGTTAGAGACAGGTTAGAGTAGGTACAGGTTAGAGTAGGTACAGGTTAGAGTAGGTACAGGTTAGAGTAGGTACAGGTTAGACAGATTAGAGTAAGTACAGGTTAGAGACAGGTTAGAGCAGTACAGGTTAGACAGATTAGAGTAGAGACAGGTTATAGATGGTACAGGTTAGAGTAGATACAGGTTGAGACAGGTTAGAGTAGGTACAGGTTAGATTTGTTACAGGTTAGAGACAGATTAGAGTAGGTACAGGTTAGAGACAGGTTAGAGTAGGTACAGGTTAGAGTAGGTACACGGTTAGAGACAGATTAGAGTAGGTACAGGTTAGAACAGTCAGCAGTAGTACAGTAAGACAGATTAGAGTAGGTACAGGTTAGAGTAGGTACAGGTTAGAGACAGATTAGAGTAGTACAGGTTAGAGTAGTAGCAGGTTAAAGCAGGGACAGTGAGGTTGGACACAGTCTGCTCAGGTGTGGCAGAAAAGGTATTTGTGTTTGGAGCTAGAGGTTACAGGTTGAAGGTTAACCAGAAATAACCAAGCTGCATGGGGACATGTGTGTGACTTCAAAGGAAAGCTGACACATTAGAATTACCATAATGTCCTACATAATGCGGTACACATAAATGGGTCACTTTGTTGGCGAGAAATGACACTGGAAAGGAACAATTTCAGAACATCACAAGTCTGAGGTGTGTGGTGGAAGTGTAGGTTGGCGGAAACAGAGGCTCAATTGGCAAAGCCCCCGGTAACCTTGACTACAGACATACCGGCGTGAGAGATGGAGAGAGTGCCAACTAATCATGAACAATGATCACGCATCGCCTGATGCAGGCTGACACTGCTCTGAAGAATATCAAGTACCACCTCACCTTAAATAAAGTTACCAATCAAAAGTTGGTAAAGTCTCTCTCTCTCTCTCGATCAATATTGCTTGAAGCTAACTCTACAGTATACAGGCCTCAGCGGGAAAAGACTCATCTCTCCTTCCTGTG